>NC_087207.1:99109753-99134753 GCF_015104395.2 Macrobrachium nipponense | reverse complement strand
TTAACCTTATCACGTAAGCCAAGTTTATAGTATCGGTTGCAGTGCGTTTCCTACCAATAATATAATAGGAAGCTATAAAGAGAAGCGCAGCAGCACTTCATTGAACATACTCAAAAACTCAGTGAACGTGTTGAAAGAGTGTGACACCTTAGCTCCTTTCTCTCTCTCTCTCTCTCTTTCTCTCTCTCTCTCTCTCTCTCTCTCTCTCTCATATTAGCTAATTTAAAGTGACATGTCATCTAGAAATACCACTGTGCTAAGTATGCAGTTTTGATATGTCATTAACACCCTCTAATCCTGACTAAACTAATATATGCATATATATTTTTTCGGGGGGTCGGGGGGAGTGGTGTCGGGGATTGAGTTCTTGTTGTTAAGCCGTCTTACAGGTTTTGGAATTCTAAAATGTAATTCAAACTGACAAGCTTCTTGCTTTTGCTGTACCGATGTCCTCAGCCTGGCTTTGCTACAACTGAAAAGGGGTTGGGGCCTAGGGGTAAGGTGGGCCTGTTGCGACCCCGATGAGTGGACGAAGTACTAGATATGCTCGTGGATAGAGAGTATGGCTAACGAAAAGCGCTACTTGAAATATTTTCTTGTTTATCTTTAATGCCTGCGTGTTTTTAGTATTTATCCTAATATTATTATAGTACTGTAGATTTTCTGAATACAACAACATTTCCAAGAAGAAGGATTGGATTAAACTCACTCTCTCTTGTAAATACATATAGAATGAAAAAGAGAGAGAGAGAGAGAGAGACTAGACGTTACTGAGGAATCAAAATGAAACTACTAGGGTCAGAGAACATTCCACAACTTGTAATGGACAGTGAAGAAGGACTCCCAAACTTGGTGCAAACTTTTAACCATTCCCATATGGTAAGCTTAATTCGTTTGCAAATGATAAACAATTGTTGATATTCAGAGGTTTCATGTATTCATGGTTAGGTTTTTATTTCCTCTTGAATATACTGTAGAGGTTATTCCCTAAACGTCGTTCATTACAATAATTATTACATGATATGGATAAACATATCTACTTGGCTTATATTTTCTAATATATTAATTGTGATACATGTTTTAATGTCATACGGACAGAAATTCCTTTCGCTCTTATCATCATTCGTGTGAGGATAAGAGACAGACGTCTCTACTGTTAAACAGCCCCTTCAGTCATTTACCTGTCCATTGTGGAAAAAGCTATTTGGAGAAATGTAGTTTGATGATATTGTCCAAGGGTTCTCTTTTTAGATAATTTTTAAAGAAAAAAATCCAGGATAGCGAAATTCCCTTTAGATTTTGAACTCCATTGAAATATCAAATTCGCCTTTCTAATAAATAAATTATAATAATCATGACCTGGAGCTACACGATATTCATAGGTCTGTTTACGATTTTTGTTTACATCATACGACATGGAAGTTCAGCGGAAGCAATGGGGTAATCCAAATATACATACTCAATTTTTACATTTATTTTTAATATTAGTGAGAAGTCCAGCCACCTTCCTTTTAGATCACCTCTTGCAATCTGTTAGGCATAGAAGATTCGTGGTTTCTGACGATCTGTGGTTGGTTGTGGAAGACCTTCCATTGTGTTCCCAGTGGTCCTCTCCCTCTCAGGCTTCCAACATTTTACCAAATTAGCCTAAATATTTTCATGAGGTTCATGTCTGTATCCTTACTTGGCCAGTCAAGCAATTGCAGATCCTCTCGACCTTGAAACAGATTCCTGGACTATTCTGGCCGTATGGATGGGGCAGCGGTCGTGAGTGAAAATGACAGGAGCAGGTGGGGAGGAATAATTCCGCTGTTGAAGTGAAAGAAGTTAGAAATCCTGAAGAATTTCAATGTATTTTTCACCAGTTAACCTCCACTCAATCCTGGTGATATCATCCATACAATGTAAGAAGATCCAGCCCCACACGCTTACTGTGACATGCCCATTCCTGGTCACCTCGTAAATTTTTGTTTTTTTTTTTTTTTTTTCTTTTGTAGTATCTGAAGGGAAAAAATCTAATTTTTAACAATTTACGGTTTGCTTTTCGTAATAGGGAAAATAATGCTATATCGTTTGGGAAAATAAAATGCTAAGTAAGAACCCTTGCAATAAGTTAAGAATGTTTATTCATCTGCAAGGATTAATACTTATAATAGTATTAAGTTTGATCTGCAACGGTCCGTTATGATATGATATTCTTTAATTCAGTAAACAGTCTGTACTCTATAGCTATTATAAGTTTGCCTACGTCATTATTCATAACATTAATAATGCATTTGCTTAATGCCTGAAAGCTGGCCATAGTAGAACTAATGGGGGTTTTCAATGAAGATTTTTTATTTTCACACTTCTCGTGGCAATATAATTTAATTAGCGGAAAATACATGGTTATTGACAAAATTATTATCTTTTGATTATAATTTTACCCTTGTTTATAACTATTATAATCTGACTGTTATTAATGATTATAGAAACTCACCTTATATTACTCGGTCTTCACTTATGTATCCTGCCGTGACTTCTGCTAGTAAAAGACCTTTCGTCACTGCATACGACTCGAGACCAAAATTCCATATCCTCCCCCACAAACTGTTGAACAAAGGCAAGACTATCAGCACGATGCCGAGAAATTCCTTCTTGGCAAGAATTCTATGAGGTATTCCTGCCTCATCCAGATGTCTTCGCACCGTCATAGCCGAGACATTTAATGCCAGACGTTCACAAATAGCAATATTATTGGTAAAAGGATCTTCTGCTGCTCGTCGAATGTCGTCGTTATCCTAACGGGTGGTCATTCGTGGTGGAGGTCTTCGAACTGAAATACGTAATTAACATTCAGATACCTAGATAATCAAGATTAATTATAGCCTGTTTACTTATGGGAACGCTATTTGGTATTCTGGGAAGTAAAGAGAAAGAATCACTATTAGAGTTCAACAGGACCAAGGCAACTGTAATTTAGGTTTCATGATTTTACGGGTTTGAAAGGTTTATTGTTTAAAAAATTCATAAATAAATGAAATAAATAAATGCTATCCAAAGTCGGTCAATTTCCCAGTCTAAGCGTGCCTCCTTTTCCATTTATTTACTGTTGTAGGGGAAACATCAAGACGCTGTGCAACAGCACGTATTGAAAGCCCACTTTCTCGTAGAGCGACGATCTGCCCCCGGAGAACCATATGTTGCTGTTCATTTGGAGACTATAACGAATACTACTAGCAGAGGACAGATAACCTATCAAAATTTATACAACACCTCAGTCTAGCCATGATTGGGTGACAAACTTGTTAGCGTGTAATAGGGGTGTTGTAGCAGTGATATCGTTATCACTGAACAAAGTGATATATTAAATCACACGATCACTGGGACTGAGTGATTGATTGGCTGTTACTGGCATTGCAACATCTCAGGTCATTACTGTCATTGATAACGTTTAAAATTCTGTATGTCTTCATAATGATAAATTGTTAATTGTCTGTTTGAAACACTAAAGGTGGTGGTGTTATCTCTTAACGTGAATTCCATTAATCTGCTTTCGGGCTGTTTTAGTGTATAAGAGGTTGGAGGAGGCAAACTTGTAATAAGTATTAATCATCATAGATGAATAAACATTATCTTAATGCAGTGGTTGTTACTTAGCATCACATTTCCCCAAACGATATATCATTATTTTCCCAGTTACGGAAAGCAACGCGTAAATTGTAAAAAATTCAGATTGTTTTCCTTCAGATACCACCGAGGAAACATTTACGAAGTTGCCAGGAGTGGCTTGTAACCGTAAATGTGTGGGCCTGGATTTCCTTACATGGTATATGTGATATCACCAAGACTGAAGGGTTTCCCCAGTGGAAAATACGTTAAAATTCTTCAGGATTTCTTACTCCCTTCACTTCCACCGCGGAATTATCCCTTTCCACCTAGTCCTGTCATTTTCATTCATGACGGCTGCCCCATCCATACGGCCAGAATAGTCCAGGAATGGTTTCTAGATCGAGAGGATTTGAATTGGTTGACTGGCCAAATAAGGGTGCAGACATGAATCCCATAGATCCCGAGAAAGATAAAGTCGATTTATTAAATATTGAACAATTCACAGGTGCCCGAGAGAAGCCGAAGTGCAGTGGAAAAATCACTGAATTTCTAATCAGTTTTCTCCCATGTATACATGAAAAAAAAAAAAAAAGAAAAAAAAAAAAAAAAAAAATCATTTTTGTTCCCGTTATTTTTATGCTCATCCATTTCGTATGAAGTAGCTACTGTCGCATATCTTATGTAATATAAAGCATTAAGCAGGTTAGGAGATTAATTACGTTTGGCTTTATGTCTATTACAATAATTAGAATCATAATTACCTGACTTGTTATCGAATTACAGTTACAACTTCAATTACAAGATGGGGAACAATATCAAATACAATACAATTTTAATATTTCAAAATTGTAATCACAGCTACAAATACATATATAAAACGTATTACTCAATTACATTTCGCACACCTATTTTTTTAATTTAATTTTAAGAAATGCAGATAGTTGCAAAGACTTTATACTTGAGTTTGGTTTCCTTTTACAGTCAATTTCTGCAAAAATTGTAATTTGTAACTTATGATACCTTTAGTACAAATACAAAACAAACATATCTAAAATATTTTAGACCTGTAGAAATTATCGTTAGCATCCTATGATTTGCCTAAGTAAATTTTTAGTATGTTTATTGTGGTGAAAATTATTATGCTGATTATAAGAAAATGATACTGAAATACAAAACTCAAATACTGGAAAAAAATTTCACAAAACTTTTTGCACAAAAAAAGGAAATAAATGGAATAAAAATTTTTTTAGAATTGGTAGCTGGCTTGTCAAGATTCTCCCTTAATAATATAATAAATGAATTGGGAAGCGACTCAAAACATCTCTCCATTGCATTTGGTCAAGATGAGTTCTCGAAAAGTAAAGAGGGCGGCTCTAGGATAACAATCTCAAATAAAGTTTTTCAGTTACAATTACAATAACAATTACCATTAATTATAAATAAAAAACAAATGGAATTACAGTTAACTTCAAAACGTGTAATTAAAAACATATCAGATAAATGACAATTACACCAAGCCTGAATAAAAGGTAAGGTTTATTTGTAATTGGTAAAGCTCTCTTACTGTGGGTTTCACAGACAGTGCAGTCACGTTTTTGGTCAATATCACCGTAATGAAGACTGGTATCAGTACGAGATTTTGCTGTAATTTTTCGGTATAATCAAGGCTTTAACTCTATTGGATGTCCGGTAAAAATGCTCAATTTTTATTTGTAACACATAGAGTAACTATAACCAGTTACCTATTCAAACCAATCTGTAGGCAATTGGCGGCTCTCTCTTGCTAAAAAAAAAAAAAAAAGTTAAAAGTTGCGTGACAACGGATTTCTGCTACCATGCCGACAGCTATGTTCCTAGACGGCCATCTCTTCTTCACCTTCGTAATGCAAGCATATGGCTGATGCCCTGAGTCCAAATGAAGCTTGCGAAGGAGGTAACTAAACACAAGTATAACAGTAGATTTACCATCAATCACAGTGTCTATCGTTCTACTACTCCACCATACATGCAGATATCTCTTACTCCAATAATTATAATCATTTACTCATAACCCAAGTCAATAGTCACTAAAGAAAGAAAAAAAATTTTGATCTTAAGACAAAAATAGTAATAGCTACTACTACTGCTGCTGCTGCTAATAATAATAGTTAAAAAATGCTATATTACTGGTTATGATTATTAATAATTAATTAATATTGTTCCCTTGTTTTCAACGTAGACCAAAAGTAATATATCCATTGCCTAAGGTAAGGTAGTACGGTACGGAATTTGCACATTTTTTCCGTACCTGAACTGTACCGTACCGTACTTCGGTAAAATTGTCGTTGCGTAATTCCGTACCGTACACATAGGCTATAAATATCAACCGTACCGTACCGTACCGTACCGTAATGCCAGCCTTGCTGGCACGTAACAACCGCGTGAATCGTTATATATATATATACAACATTTTAAATTATTATTATTAGATTAGATAGATAGATAGATACAAAAAAAATCGTGCAAAATATACTTAAACTAGTAACATTCAGAGAGAGAGAGAGAAGGGAGGGGGAGAGAGGTGGGGGAAGTCTCTCAAGAGCGTGTAACCAGGTAAACCTGTGTCCAACTGTACTGTCATGCACAATAGTTCGTTCCCTCCGCTGATCCAGAGTGAACACGAATCCGCGACTATGAAACCCCGGAGCAGTTGAGCAAGTAACTAACGGAGCATCCAATAGATGTTGCGCCGTCAGGACAAGGAAGGAGGAGTGGGCAGCAGATAGTTTTCTTGAGCATAGAGTAAAGTATCCTTAATCTATTAACGTTAATTAAGAGAGTGGTCGTAAACATTTTGTTGTTGACGATACTGGGTTTGAGTGTAAAATGTGCATTTAAGGAAATATGCGAAATAAATATGAGACTAAAAGTGCTTAGGAACTCAGTATTTATGAAATGGCATTTCCTATAGATTATTAAATCTTATATACTGACATGACTGTCCACGAGAATCGATACAAAACTTTTCACCAAGTGTTAACGGTGGTGTTCTGTAAGCAGCAAGCCACCTCTATATATATATATATATATATATATATATATATATATATATATATATATATATATATATATACTATATATATATATATATATATATATATATATAGGACATCTATATAGGACATCTATATCAGCAATTAGCAAAATTTTTCAGTTCATTACTTTATTGAGGTAGCAACCATACACACAGATACACATGTCTATTACTTATACATTCATGATTGGGCCAACCTCCATAGAGAAAGCGGGCGATGTGGGCAATTACACAAAAAAATTTGGGCTATATATAATTTTCTTTATTTACTAAATTTTAGTAATTAAAACAACATGAAATATTAGGATACTTTCACAATATAACAGGTTCATAATTTGGTGGAAAAGGGAAGGACAGAACACAGAATATAACAAGACAAAGATGAGTAGAGAGAAAGAGAGAGAGATAACTTATTAAGTTCTTTTCTAGATTATGGTGTGAAGAAGCCTCGTGTTCCTTATTTTTCTTCCTAGCACCAGGTCAGTTGCAAATACGAGTCATTATCCATTTTACTATATTTCTTTAGTAAGGATATTTCATCCTTGTTTCAAGATGCATTGTAATAGAAAATAACTTAACTCAATTCCTGTGTTTCAAGAAGCAAAGTAGTTTTCTAGTGCCGATGTAGTTATAGCCAATTCTAACGTGTAAAAGAGTTAATATGTTTTTGTAGGAATGTAACTTTTCTATCCTGTAAAGTCAACTGCCATAGTCCCTTGCCGTTCCCTGACCATTTCCTGTCTTAGGGAGGGTTAGGAGCCACTAGCTTCTTCTACCTTTGCATTGGAGAGTTAAGTTGCCTAGTATATGGCCATTCGTAGGCTGCAAGCCTTTTAGCTCCACTAATTCTATCAGGGCTTATTTCTTTCTACCTTTTGGAACCCCTTTTAATAATCTAGCCTTAGTTTTCTTAACTGCTGTGCTCTTATTCTGTCTCAAACTTTATTACCTTAATCTGTTTTCCTTCTTTTCTTGGAATGAAGCGCGGTTTTGTAATTCCTTTATTTCAAAATAACAAAATAAAGTAGTGATACTTTAAAGCCTTCTATGTTCAAAATTTAGGTAACTTATTTCAGTTTGACTAAATGTTAAACTAAAAAACTATCACAATTTTTCCGACAATCTGGCAGATAAATTTGAACCAATATAACTTTTTTTTTCATTTGAATTTTGAGATACTATAAATATTACATTTTTCACTTTAAACCTATGAAAATATGCATGATCTTCCAAAAAACATTAGCATTAACTGGTAATCAAGTAAAAGGAACATAACTAAAAACACGTGAGCTAGTCTCATATTTTATCATTATTATTTGTATGATAATATACAATGAGTAGGATGTCCAACCTCCATCTGCATCTGTGACCTCACACAGACGATCAGTATGGAATCTACAGTTATATTATGTAACAGAAGTGTGGGTTATGTATTTGATTTCCCTGGAACGTGTTTTATGCAGATATTTTTTTTCTTTATCAAGCACGCTTCTACAATACATCAGTTAACCTTACATGTCATGTCGTTTTCATTGTTGTATTTATTATTTGACGACATTATTTACTCTGTAATTGTTTTTAAATAGTATTTAATTGCTGTCAGTATCGTCCGTATTAAACAGTATTATTTACATTTGTGTTATAAGGATACGTTCACACCAAATGCGTTGCCTATAGAAATGGGGCTGTTAGGATTTTCTGCTTTATTTCTATATTGGGATTTCAATTTACGATCAAGTTATGCTCCAAATAAAAATTGTACTCCTTTATACCTGATTTTTATTTTCACTTTTATTAGGACAAAATTTAGTATAATTAAATTTCGTTTTACCCTTCTTTTTTGTATGCATATGATATAAATTTAAAATCTTAAAACTTACCTATAGTTTTTGAAAATCATTATGGTTGAGTAGTTGATTATTATATATAATATATAATATTTCTCTTGATGTCTCGGCTAATTCATTTAGAATGAATACTTTTAGTTATTTGGTTAAATCCAATAACAATAAAACGTAGCTTAGAAAAATGGTCATTTTTTTGCTCAGTTCCAATTGCCGCCTGTAGTTAGTATTGTTTTTCTTGTAGACAAAAAGGTAAACAAAGGAAAATCCCTAAATATATTTGATAGATAAGACGATAAGAGACCACCAAACAAAAAAGATGCGTACTGCAAAAGATCCCGTAAAAAAGAAAGAGAGAGAGAGAGAGAGAGAGAGAGAGAGAGAGAGAGATGAGACGAGAGAGAGAGAGAGAGATGAGATGAGAGAGAGACAGAAGAGAGGAGAGAGAGAGAGAGAGATGAGAGAGCTGCAAGGAAATTTATAACACCTAGAAACAAGGCTATGACTTGGAAATCTTTCAGAATGTTTTCTTGTTATATTTTGATAAATCGAAATATCTTGTGAAATATTGAAAATCAAGGAAAAAGAGAGGGATATAGAGGAGAGTATATGAATTGGGTACTCCAGTTGAAGAAAATGTGCCTTACTTGGCCTGCCTTGGCAAGCAGCTGTTGTGTGACGTTATGTCTAGATGTTGTCTGAAATACGGAGAGAAGTCTAACGCAAGGATAGTCATGTTGTTTTTATAGGCTGTCCTATTCACTGGTGAGGTTCCTCCTAATTACTAAGATTGAGGTGAACAGGCAAGGGAAATGGAATTGAACGAGAGAATTTCGGCCTTGCGAGACCACACAGTACCAGAGAGAGCAGCAGTGGAACTTGGACAGGATCATTTTTCAGCTGCAACAGAGGCTTGACTACAATGAAGACATTCAGAAGGCGGGCGGAAAAAGGAAGAAAGCACTCGTGTGATCCAGATAACTCAGGGTGGGGTGTTGCAAGAACAGGCCTGGCAAGAAAGGGCCCACTTATTCGAAGGTGAGACGTTGTTTCTGAAGGAGAACGATCAAGTGAAGAAGGAGGAAGACGAATGCAGATATAGACGAAGAAGTGGCGCGGATGGTGAGCTCGTCCAGGAACGAAAAGACGCGAACGAAAAGCGCTAATCCGACAGGAAAGACGCCGAGGTCAGGTTCGAGCTCCTGCCAGAAGGAAGTGGAAGATCTCACGAAGGAAACGTGTGTACTACAATTGTGAAGTTCAGGTTGCGAAACTGAAGAGAAACGAGCTGAGGTTGCCTTCTAGAGGAAGGGAATCATCGCTCAAGTCGCTGGGATAGGAAACACGGTGTCCAGGGCGAACGGAACGACCAGCTGGAAGATGAGGTTCGACAGCTGCGAGGAGCGCAAGGAGAAATCGGTTTGCCAGCTCAAGAACCACCAGGGAAATTACAGATGCCTGGAAAATGAAGGAGCAGCTGTCCATGTTCAAGGAATGGCGCGAACCAAGTCTAGGAAGCTGGCCTTGCGAAGAGGGCTCAAATGTCAAAAATTTGAGAATGTTTGTTGTATGGAAAGTTTTTTTTTTTTTTTTAATCAATCAAGTAAAAGTTTATTTACAAACTGCGATTTTCATTTACACATTATTTTTTTGCAGAAAATTTTGTTATTAACATAATAATTCGAGTTTAACTCGAATTTAAAGGACTTCTTTCATAAATCCATGTGTTAGAATAGATTTTAGTTTGCAATGGATTTAGGACAGTGAACTGCAATACTTTATTTTTATGGAAGGTTGATGTTTATATGTAATGAGTTTGTTTTGTTAATCGTTGAAGGATATGAAAGTAGAGAGGGGGGGAAATAAGTATAAAATGTTTTGTAAGAGTTTTATTGATTCCTGAAAGGAAAGGTTAAATGTAAGGATGGTGGAGTGCCAGGATTCGAAGCAGAAGATACAGAGAAGATTGGTGGAGTGCCAGGAAAAGCAGCAGATTCAGAGAAGATTGGTGTAGTGTCAGGAGAAGCAAACGATTGAGAGAAGTTTGGTGGAGTGCCAGGAGGAGAAGCACAGGATTCAGAGCAGATTCAGGAAGCGTCAGAAGAAGAAGCAGAGTATTCAGAGAAGATTTGTGGAGTGCCAGGATAAGAAGCAGAGGATTCAGAGAAGTCCCTGGAGAATTGAAAGGATTCAGTGGCATATTCTGGTTCTAAGGTTAAACAGAGGTGTTACTCTCTTAAGGGACGGAGGCGGGCGAGGCCCGCCAGGCGTCCCGAGGGACCGGCGGGCTTCGCCCACCAGGCGTCCCGGGGAACCGGCGGGCCTCCGCCCGCCAGGCGGTCCGGGGACCGGCGGGCCTCCGCCCGCCAGGCCCGTCCCGGGGACTGGCGGGGCCTCCGCCTGCCAGGCGTCCAGGGACCGGACCGGCTGGGGCCTCCGCCCGCCAGGCGTCCCGGGGGCCGGCGGGGCCTCCGCCGCCAGGCGTCCCGGGGAGCGGCGGGCCTCCGCCCGCCAGGCGGGTTCCTGGGGAGGCCGTGGGCGGGCCTCCGCCCGTCAGGCGTCCCGGGGACGGGCGGGCAGAGGCCCGCCAGGCGTCCCGGGGACGGGCGGGCAGTGGCCCGCCAGGCGTCCCGGGGACGGGCGGGGTCCTCCGCCCGCCAGGCGTCCCGGGGACGCGGGCAGAGGCCCGCCAGGTTGGTCCCGAACCCGGGGGCGGGCGTTTGCAGCGGGCCCGTCAGGCGTCCCGGGGACACGGGCGGGCAGCGGCCCGCCAGGCGTCCCGGGGACGAGCGGACAGAGGCCGGCCAGGCGTCCCGGGGACGGGCGGGCGGGCAGCGGCCCGCCAGGCGTCCCAGGGACGGGCGGGAAGACGGACCGCCAGGCGTCCCGGGGATGGGCGGGCAGAAGAACCCGCCAGGCGTCCCGGGGACGGGCGGGCAGAGGCCCGCCAGGCTTGTCCCAGGGACGGGCGGGCCTCACCGCCCCCGCCAGGCGTACCTGGGAGCGGCGGGCCTCCGCCCGCCAGGCGTCCCGGGGACAGGGCGGGCCTCGCCCGCCAGGCGGTCCCGGGGTTCGGGGGACGGGCGGGCCTCCGCCCGCCAGGCATTTCGGGACGGGCAGGGCCTCCGCCCGCCAGGCGTCCCGGGGAAGGGGCGGGACCTCCGCCCGCCAGGCGTCCCGGGGACGGGCGGGCCTCCTCCCGCCAGGCGTCCCGGGGACGGGCGGGCCTCCGCCCGCCAGGCGTCCCGGGGATGGGAGGGCCTCTGCCGCCAGGCATCCCGGGGACGGGCGGGCCCCTCCGCCCGCCAGGCGTCCCGGGGACGGGCGGGCCTCCGCCCAGCCAGGCGTCCCTGGTACCGGCGGGCCTCCGCCCGCCAGGCGTCCCGGGGACCGGCGGGCCTCCGCCCGCCAGGCGTCCGGGGACGGGCGGGGGGCCCTCCGCCCGCCAGGCGTCCCGGGGACGGGCGGGCCTCGCCCGCCAGGCGTCCAGGGGACGGGTGGGCCTCCGCCCGCCAGGCGTCCCGGGGACGGGGGAGGCGGGCCTCCGCAAAAGGCGTCCCAGGGACGGCGGGGACCGCCGCCAGCCGTCCCGGGGCACTGGGCGGGCCTCCGCCCGCCAGGCGTCCCGGGGACGGGCGGGCCTCCTCCCGACCAGGCGTCCCGGGGACGGGCGGGCCTCCGCCCGCCAGGCGGGGTCCCGGGGACGGGAGGGCCTCCTCCCGCCAGGCGTCCCACGGGGACGGGCGGGCCATCCGCCAGCCAGGCATCCCGGGGACGGGCGGTTTTGGGCCTTCCGACCCGCCTAGGCGTCCCGGGGACGGGCGGGCCTCCGCCCGCCAGGCGGCCCGGGGACGGGCGCGGGCGGCCCGCCAGGCGTACCCGGCCCGGGGACGGGCGGGCAGCGGCCAGCCAGGCGTCCCGGGGACGGGCGGGCAGGGCAGGCCCCCAGCCAGGCGTCCCGGGGACGGGCGGGCAGAGGCCCGCCAGGCGTCCCGGGGGGCCCACGGGCCGGGCAGCGGCCCGCCAGGCGTCCCGGGGACGGGCGGGCAGAGGCCCGCCCGTCGTCCGGGGACGGGCGGGGGCAGCGGCCCGCCAGGCGTCCCGGGGACGGGCGGCAGAGGCCCGCCAGGTGTAACCCCGGGGCACGGGTGTGCAGCGGCCCGTCAGGCGTCCCGGGGACGGGCGGGGGGCAGCGCCCGCAGGAGTCCGGGGGACACCGGGGCGGGAAGGGCAGAGGCCGGCCAGGCGTCCCGGGGACGGTCGAGGGCAGCGGCCCGCCAGGAGTCCCGGGTCGGGCGGGGGCAGGCGGACCGCCAGGCGTCCCGGGGACGGGCGGGCAGAGGCCCGCCAGGCGTCCCGGGGACGGGCGGGCAGAGGCCCGCCAGGCCGTCCGGGGACGGGGACGGGCGGGGCAGCGGCCCACCAGGCATCCCGGGGACGGGCGGGCAGAGGCCCGCCAGGCTTCCCCGGGGACGGCGGGCGGGCAGCAGCCCACCAGGCGTCCCGGGGACGGGTGGGCGAGGCCTGCCAGGTGTTCCTGGACACCTGGCGGGCCTCGACCCGGCCCGTTCCTAGGGAACGGCTGGGCGAGGCCTGCCAGGCGTCCAAGACGGGCGTGCAGAGGCCCGCCACGGCCTGTCCGCCCGGACGTGGGCGGGCAGAGGCCCGCCAGGCTCCCCAATGACGGGAAGGCCTGGCGTCCCACGGGATGGGTGGGCGGGCCATTGAGGGCGGGTTGGGCGATGGCCTGCTACGGGTTCCGGGAAGGGGCAGGTGAGGTCCCCCAGGTGTCTTGGGACTGGTCAGCCGGGCCCGCCAGGTTTCTCGGGACGGGTGGGCGAGGCCTGCCAGGTGTCCCGGGATACCTGGAGGGCTTCACCCGCCCATCCCGGGAACGTGGCCAAGCATTTGTTCCTTGTATGGGTGGAGCACGTGCACCTGGTGTCCTGGGGAATGGGCAATACCCATCAGGAGTCCCTGGACGGTCAGGGAAGGCCTGCAATTGGTCCACTTAATGCATCACATTTTGTGTGAATGCACCCTTGTAGTTTGTTATTACACTTATAAAAGTAACTACTTTTAAGGTTACTCTTTTTCTCTTTCTTGCTAGGCGTCCCAGGGCGGGATGGCGAGGCCCACAATTGGTCGACTCGACTTGGCGCATTTGTTGTGAATGCGCTCTTGTTGTTTGTTATTACACTTATAAAAGTAACTACTTTTAAACTGTACATCTAATTGCAGCATAATAAGAAGAGATAAACCAGAAAATTAATATCATTAATTGAGTTTATACGGTAGGGGTACCACTTCCAGTGCAAGGCCATTCTACAGTTCCCCCTAATTCTCTCCATCCTCTTTAGCAATGTGACACATCATTACCAAAAGCGATTACACGGTGGATGCGTCTGTCCACATCGCTGCAGGTTATTCCGAGACTTACTGTCAATTAAGGCAACAAGGTAGTTTCTCAAGCAAACTATCTAATTCCTGTTATAAAAAAATAATCATCCTGTGTTCTCTCGCTAGTGATGATGGTGTAATACACCGCTCTAAAGTATAGTGAGAGGAAGAAGTGTTTTGGTACCATGGCACACAATAGTTCGTTCCCACCTGATCCAGAGCGAACACGAATCCGCGACTATGAAACCCCGAAGCAGTTGAACAAGTAACTAATTAAACACCCAACAGACTGTTCACAAGATCGATACATAACTTTCACCAACAGTGTTAACGGTGGTGTTCTGCAATCTGTAGCCACCTCATGTATATATATATATAATATATATATATATAGATATATATATATATATATATATATAGATATATATATATATATATATATATATGTGATGGCTTGCTGATTACAGAACACCACCGTTAACACTGTTGGTGAAAGCTTTGTATCGATCTTGTGGACAGTCGCGTCTGTTGATAGGATACGATCAATCTATTGGAAATACTAATTCTGAATACCTGAACTTCCTAAGCACTTTTTATTCTCATATATTTCGCATATTTCTTTAGCTGCATATTTTACAATCAAACCAATATCTACAGCAGCAAATTAGCAAAATTTTCAGTTCATTGCGAATTACTCCTATATCCGTATGTGATTTTCTTGAAATACTAACACAATATGAAATATTAAGATATTTTCACCAATGTAACAAGTTTCGTATTTATAGAAAGATAGAAAGACAGAAGCAGATATAAAAAAAATATTAATAATAGGACAGAGATAAAAAAAATTATGAGAGAGAGACTTTCAAGTTCTTTTCTGGTTTAATACCATGGTGAACAAGCTCATCTTATTAGTTTCGTTTTATCACCAGGGCAATCGTAAAATATCTTTCTTAATGATATCTTCTTCATTGTTTTCACGATGCATTGTAATAGAAAATAACTCAACTCAGATTCTGTTTCAAAGAGCAAAGTAGTTTTGCAGTGTCGATGGAGTTATAGCTAATGCTATAATGTGTAAACGAATTAATTATCGCTGACAATTTTGATTGGCATATTTTAAAAGCTATTGCCAGCGAATATGCTATTGTAGGAATTTAACTTCTCTCTTTACGAAAGTCAACTCTACTGCAGTGGTCCCTCCCTTCCCTGACTAGTTCTTGTGTTGGGGAGGGTTTGGAACCAATTCTGCTACCTGGCGATGGTGAGTTAGGTTGCGTATTATATGACCGATCTTAGGCTGCAGTTTTTAGCTCAACTAATTTTATCAGGGTCTATTTCTTCTACTTTTTGGATCGTTTTTCAATATTCCAGCCTGTGCAACCTTCTCATGCAAAGGAAAAGAAGGTCTTATAGCTGTTTTAAGGTTTATATATGCTAGCCAAGCCAAAGATCAACCTGTGGTAACACTGAACAACATCCATACAAATAATACTAGTATGCTATGATCACAATTGAAAGAAGTGAATAATGGTAAAGAATTCTGTAAATATGACGTTACGTTTTCCTGATGTCGATGTCAGGCTCTGTTCTACAAACATTTTTTTCAGGTATCAAGTGGCTAAGTCAGTAGCTGTAGATGGTAAGGTGGGGAACAAGTCACTGTCAAATTTTGTGCGTGTCCCAAGTCACTTTCTATCAAAGGTTTACCTCTCACCACAGGTATGGGCAGCGTTATCCTTAAACCTTTGTATATGCTATTCTGTTAGTTTAAAAAAAGTGTCCACACCATAATATTGTTTGTGGATTAGTAGTTTCCATGACCATGGCATTCTACATTAAGAATAATAACAATTGGACAGGTAAAAGACTATTCAATTCACAGCGCATTTTCGTTGCTGGAACCTCACACCGCCAAAAACAGTCAAACAATGCATAATGAAAAAAATATTCGTATTAACGTTTATTGGCTACCAATTACCCAGAAACTCTCTCTCTCTCTCTCTCTCTCTCTCTCTCCTCTCTTCTCTCTCTCTTCTCTGGTTCTCTCTCTCTCTCTTATCAATTTTTATGTCTTTACCTCTGCTGGCTATTATAGATATTTATTTGGCTTTTTGTGCTTTCTTTCTTTTCTAGCTTTTATTGAATAATGAATTTAGGAATGGTTTCGAATTAAGTTGTGACGTTTGAAAGTATCTGCATCTTATATTTTGCGTTAGTATTTTAAAAAATTAGCTGCATATAGCCATAATTTATAAAACTTGAGTATATCTTAGTTTTACCAGACCACTGAACTGATAAGCAGCTCTCCTAGGGCTGGCCCGAAGGATTAGTTATTTTTAGGTGGCTAGGAACCAATTGGTCACCTAGCAACGGGACTTACAGCTTATTGTGGGATCAAAACCACATTATATCGAAAAATCAATTTCTATCACCAGAAATAAATTCCTCTGATTCCGCGATGGCCAAAGCCGATAATGGAACTTCGGACCACCGGATTGGTGGCCGAGCGCGAAAAGCACTCGTCCAACGAGGAAATACCCCTATAATTTGTAAGTTTCCAAAAACTGGCATCGGGTGTTATCCCCCAAATCGCCTGCCTTCTCTATGGGTGTTGGCCCCAGCATAAATATAAAAGAGAGGGAGAAACAAGACAGAGAGAGAGAGAGAGAGAGAGAGAGAGAGAGAGAGAGAGAGAGAGATAATTAGTCACAGGAAGTCTCTCCAACAGTAGCCGTAACACGCACAAAGTTTTAATCAAAGCGCTCCCATAAAAATCTTCACCTACTCTTGCCGGAAACTCGACGGTTCCGGTGACGTCATAAGTTCCACCAACAAAGGGAGGAATTAAGTCAATCCATCACACCTAAAGGACGGTGTTAGATAATCTACAACAGATATGAATGACCAACAGGCGGGACAAAAAGCTTATCCCAGCCTATTCTAGGTGGTACATTCTCCTTGGTAGAATCTTCGAGAAGCCCAGGAGCGAAGGAGAGCACCAGTTGGAAAAAAGAAAGGGTTGCCGCACAGCTCTGACGAAAGTAGGTCAGCTACCGAGAGCCAGAGCAGTTGCTGTTAACAGAACTTCAAATTGATTCGTAGTCTTCATTGTTGAACTTGTATCTGTGACTGTATCATTCTAGTGTGAATGAAGAGAAGAAACTTGCACTAAATCTCATTTAAAGACTCCTGAGAAACTCAAACAAATAATATATATATAAATATATATATATATATATATATATATATATATATATATATATATATATATATATATATATGTGTGTGTGTGTGTGTGTGTGTGTGTGTGTGTGTGTGAATGTATATATTATATATATATATATATATATATATATATATATATATATATATACTATATATATAATATATATCACATGAATGTCTTTTTACAGTAATACAACAGTATAATATGAAGTTAAACGGCCCGTAAAACACTATTTCAACGTTGTAACCACATATTTCGAGCACTTCCTTCTGTGCTCCTGATCACTGGTAAAATGGATCAATAGGATGTCTTACAGGAGTATATATACAAAAACATATGAAGTGTGGCAGTAAATCTCTGTTGGTGACCCAGGAAGGGTGGAAATTTAACTATTCCATGGTGATTTCTGACCTCATTAACTCCCGTCTGGCGACTCGTCCAGTGGTCGGATGTTCTTGGACACCTGCTTGAGGAGCTGCCTAAGGATTAGTTTGTCGATGTCATCCGATTTCCAATGTCCCCCTGACAGGTTCGTTTGATTGATGATAGCAGATTTCAGCATTTTCCTTTTGTACGGACACCTACTTTTAAAAATCAGCTCCGCCCCACTCCAGTTCATAGTATGGCCTTTGTCGGTAATATGTAGGAAAATCCCCGAGTTCTCTGATGCATTTTCGTACTGATCTTTTGTGTTCTGCTAATCTTTGCGAGATGGATCTACCGGTTTCCCCAACGTAAATCTCATTACAATTGCTACACGGTATCTTGTAAACTCCGGCTTCTTCTCCTCTTTTATTTAGGTATACGTTAATGAGCGAACTCCCGATGGATTTGGGATAATGGGAAATAAAAGGATTATTAGACCCGAGGTGTTCTGTGGCTTTTTGAATGCTTTCGTCGTATGGAATTTTCAATTTATTGCTAAAGTCTATTTGTCTATTGGGAGTGCGACCTCTATAGTATATTGTATTCGCTTTATTTATAGCCTTCTCGTTAATTTATGTTTATAAAAATTACCATTGAAAGAGAACACCTTCTTAGTTACACAGAGGTTGATTAGTTTTATTGTTTTGTAAATACTAAGAGGACGAGCCGCCAGACGGGAATTAATGAGGCTAAAAATCACCAGGGAATAGTTTAATTTCCACCCTACCTGTGTCACCAACAGAGACTTACTGCCACACCTAATGTTTTTGCATGCATAATCTTGTAGGACATCCTATGTCCATATTTTACCAGTGATCAGGAGCACAGAAGAAGTACTCGAAATATGTGGTTGCAACGTTTAAAATAGTGTTTTATGGGCCTTTTATCTTTATACACACACACACAATCAGTTTTGTTAACTACCTCAATAACGTAAGTCGTAAGTGAACTGAAATTTTGATAATTTGCTGCTATAGATGTTAGTTTTTATAAGGGGTGTCTTGCAGATTACAGAGCAACACCAATAACACTGTTGGTGAAAGGTTTGTATCGATCTTGTGAACAGTCGTGTCTGTTGATAAGATACGATAATCTATAGGAAATATTAAAAGAAACACGATTACTGACTTCCTAAGCGCTTTTATCTTATTTATTTCACATATTTCCTTAACTGCACATTTTACACTCAAACCCAGTATCGTCAACGACAAAAACTTTACGCTGATCACCGTAATTAACGATATTAGATTAAGGAGACTTTACTCTTTGTTCAAGAAAAATACCTGCTTCCACTCCCATCCTTGGCCTGACGGTGCGAACATCTGTGGGTGCTTATTGTTACTTGTTCAACTGCTTCGGGTTTTATAGTCCTATGATTTCGTGTTCCACTGTCTGGATCAGCGGAGGGAACGAACTTTTGTGCGCCATAGTACATTCCACATTTGCTTAGGGTGCAACATGATGATAATAACTGGAGGACATCTTTATGTATCTTTTTAAGAATCTGAAGGTTTATTTGAACCATCAGACGTTTTACCTCCCTAGAAAAAATCCCCTCGAATCTGAGACAGAATGTGGTGTGTTATGTGACATATTCTTATTTCCATATAATACATTTGGCTGACACACGGCAAAGCATTTCCGTGGGAATGACGCAACCTTTATGCTTTGACCTTTAATTTACTTAAACGTTGTTCCATATGAGTAGCAAGTTTGTTTAATTTCTCTGAGGGTAGTTTAGCCTTTATCTCGAAATGAAATTGCCTGGGAAATACGAGCTTGTTATTATTCACAGCTTTCATCTGTTAAGTGGGAGAGAGTCATAGCCGTATATGTTAGTCTAGGAAGGCAGATTTTAGAAATTGTATAACATAATATGAATACAGAATTTGGGTCATTAGGGAACATCATATGGCAATAAACAAACTTGACTTTATTAGAGAAAATTTAGTAGATGTCTCAAACCTTTTTGGGCATCCTAATGAGTGAATTACGTGTTTGCCAATTTGTACCAGAAGCGAACCTTGTCAGCAGCAGCCCATCAGGAAGTCGAATTCTAATTAATCAAGTTCCCCCTCTCTCCTCTCTCTCCTCTCTTTCTGCTCTCTTCTCTCTCCTCTCTCTCTTCTCTCCTTCTTAAATCTCTCTCTCGCGCTCTCTCTCTCTCTCTTGCTTAAATACTTGTAATTTTACAAGAATCAAATAATTCTCATGCCATATAACAATTTCCAGTTCTTCTTACGGAGGATCAAATGTTATTGAAAGTATAGAATACTTTTGTGCAATATTTACTCACTTTAAGGAACACAGAAAATGTTCAAACAGATACCTGGATTAGAGCAAATCTAGCAGTTTGTTAGTGATCGCGTACTGATATCACAACTGCATTTTTGTGTTAAATGGAATCCGTTGTGGAAACGAATCTTTGACTTGGTTAATATCAGTTTCTGTATATGTATTCGTTGTTGAACTGTGCATAATAGGAAAGGAATTCATTTTTTTTATCTGGTAACTAAATGAAAGCGATATATTAACCCGGCATGTATCCAACATGATCAAAATCCAGGGTAAACTCATGCTATAAGTAAAGTAGACGGCCGCACGATGATATCGTTTATTAATATAGTTTGTCAACCACAACATAGAAACGGGTGTGTATAATACCAAAGACTATATACTGAAGGAAGATAGGAAGCCTCAAAATAGGAATGTTAATATACTAGTTGCCAACTCCAAAGAGAACACAATAGTTTGACCGCTCAGTGTTCAGATGGCGTTGTCGGTATATAGCATGTCGTCTGTTTGATTTAAAATTTAGAATTTTGACAGTTGACACAAACGAAATCATGGCGCCAACGGTGAATAAGTCACACAAATGTGTTGTTTGCAATAAACGAAAAGAAACCGATCCTCATTTGGTGTTTCACAGGTTCCCTAAAGATAAAGAACGGTGATTACTAACAGTATAATACATTAAATATGTGCTACTAACCAGTAAGCCCCACTGATATTGGATATAAGATTAAGGCAGGGCATCTGCAGTACATTTTATTTGTTTCAAGTTTTTTTTTTTTTTTTTATTTTTTTTTTTTTTTTTTTAAGTTTTACTGGACTAAACTTTATGACTTCATCACACTCAAACCAGCAACCAAACAGTGCTGTGTCACTTCAGGAGTGTTAAGAGAATAAAAAAAAGTGTTGGTTTAGAGAGTAAAAGTGTTCAAGGTATGTCAATGAAAGTAGCCTACTAGGTTAGAAGGTTAGAAAAAACTTCAAAATTCCTATCCTAACCAAAACTGATTAGTATCACAGCAAACATGCCGATAGATGTCCAAAGGTTAGACAGATTTAGTATCGGTGATGATCCAAAATCAGTGGGTAAAAGATCGAAAAAGTGGAGAAGCAGCCTCCAATTATTTAGAAGCACTAGGGAAAATGGATAAAAAGCAGCAGAAACCATTGTTACTTCATACTGCAGGTTTAGAAGTTCAGGAAGTTTACAGAAGACAATTGAAGGGCTCGGCTCACAAATCCATTTGCTCCAAGCAAATATGTACTTTGAATGTTATTACTCATCGAAGCCTCACAGGAATCAGGTGAGACAGTAGATTTATTTGTGACTAGGTTAAGGAAATTAGCTTCAACTTGTGAATTGGAGATCTAGACCAGAGGTTAACAGAGCTAATTATAGTAAAGAATAACTCAAGAGCTTAGGAAGACATTGCTACAGAAAAGAAGCTAACCTTGCAGAAAGTTCTATGAAATAGCAAGAACGCATATTTCCCAAGTCTAAACGAGTAGCCGAGTCACAGCCAAGGAAATACGTTTGGCTGTAGCTCCGAAAATAGCCATAGGATTTTTAAAAAGCTAATTTCAAAAATCATAATCTCAAGGGGATTCCCACAAAAAGTTACCTTACATTATTTAATGTAACCTAACCCAACCTAACCTAACCTACCTAACCTAATTTAAAAGTGATACGTTCAAGAGTGATTGGATTTTCTCTGCATCATGCTATAAGTCAAAACTATAGAATAGGTAGAATGTTTTTTTAGTATGCTGGTGAAATAGGATGGCATAACATATAGTATTATATCACCTAGATGCTTGATATGGACTAACCTCATCCAAATTCAGGAGTTGAGGCAAAAAACCTCACGAAAACTAAATTCAAGCTATCATGTGTGCAGCAGGTATTTCTCCACCAAAAAATACCTTCATTCAGCTTCTGACAAAACTTTGCCACAATGCCTGCCCAGATCAACATGTAGAAGTATGTATTATCTATTTTATTTATGTGTTTAGTCATTACAATATTATCAACTGATTTTTTATCAGTGAGACATATTTTTCTACATAAAAAGCCTGCATCTATTGCTCATTACAGGTTTCTACTAGCTGCACCAGCATCAGATTTGACCCACCTAAAGAAACAAGTGAGTTATTTGACAAAAAATGCTGAACTTAATTGTAGCCATATAAAGCTGAGATGCCTTTTTACATGTGGGTATGCTACAAAAAAAAAAATGAAAGGTGTGTTATACTCACAAGCACTTTTGCCCTACTTCTTCTGATAGCAGAATTAGGTACGTACACAGAAAGCACTTGCCAGTATTCTCACCTTTCATTTTCCTTCATGGCATTCTTTGTTTCATCGTTATTTATATTTTTTTCCTTGTGCAATTTTGGATATATCCTATTCATATATGTGTGTCTTTAATAATTTATATAACTGCAGTACATAATTTAGTAAAATGATTTTTGTGTGCTATATTTTTGTGTATATATTTATTTACATATATTTTGTATAATGCACTTATTGTGTTGAAATACATATTTCAGATACACCAATAGATTTACACCACCAAGCAAATTATACATCAAACTGGTTGCTGACCTATCCACACGAGAACTTGTACAACCTTGAATATGGTATGTATTTGATGTGCAGTTTGTATATGTTAAGATTTTCTGAAATGGTATGGGCATCACAATTATTCTAAATATAGTTAATCTTGTAGGTACCATTCCTGCTCTGGAGAATAGATCATCTGAGATAAGAGCTTCATCCTTGAAACATGGTAAATGGTCTATGCTTTTGGTAGATATTACAGTTTTGCTTTTATTAACTAGAATTTTATCAACTGACCAGGGAAAATTCCAAAGAAGATTATGAAAATATTGAATTAAGTGAAAATGTTCAATCAGATATTGGTAATAAAATTTTTTTTAGTAGTGTTTTTGTATATATTTATGCATAAAATACTTATGATTTTACCACCAGCCAAATGATAAAGTATGATATGGCATTTGTTTCATTTCATATCATATGCGTTTCCAGAATTTACTGATGGTTATCCAAAGGATAGTGGCAGTAAGGTGTACAGTAATGCCACAGTAACAAGCATTATGGATAATATTAGTTTTTATTGCTACAAGTGTTAGTCCTCTACAACTATTATGACTGCTAGACCTACATTTGCTACTAATACTGCTACAACTACTACATCTCCTCCTACTGCTGCTACTACTACAACTACTAATAATGATGATGTTGATTGTAGCATTCTCAATGGAAATGACAATTTACAAAAGCCTAAAATACAGTATGAGACATACAATTTAGGGTTTACAAATGAACGAAGGAAAGAGAACCAACATTCACAACCATAAAATCAAATGGTAAGATGTTACCATGAATCAATTCTTTAAGAGATCAAAACAAAATATTTTTCCCCAATAAATGGTCAGTTCTTGTTTTGTATTATATAACATATAAATCAATAAATCAAATTTTTATTTATATTAAATATTATATTGATATATCTATATATATATAATTTATAGTTATTCTTATAATTGCTCTATGTATTTTATTCTTGAAGAAAACCTTTTTTTAGTATTATGTTTTCTCATATTTATAATTATATTAGAGTTTATTTGCATGTAATTCATCACGCAATTTTGGTTTGCTTGTATTTTATTTTTTGGGGGTAAAAAATTTTTATATGTGCAATATTATTTACTAGGTTATTTTTTTCTTATGTATAATTTATTAAAGTTCACTTGCATGTGATTTATCTTGCATTTTTGGTTGGCTTGTATGCTACCCTTCTTTCTATTTCCACCAACCCCTTTTGATTATTTTCATGTGATACATATTTAGTGAGTTATTTTTGTTCCTTATTGTTTGTATATTTATACATTTATTAATTTATATTACTAAAGAGTATACATGAGTGCATCATGCATTTCCTTTTCAATAAAAAAAAAATTGCAATTGTGTTTTATATACACCTAATATCTCCATTCTACAGTAGCCTACAAACTGTAATTAAATGTATGCCTACACATATGCACTTGTGGCTAAGTTTAACGAATCAAATATACGGTATGTTTTACTTTATTCGAACATGATATTGTATAGAACATTTAAAAATTATTGCAATATACAATAATTAAATTTGCAAGAAAATTAACTAAATCATAAGAGATATAGCTATTAAGTTTCTGAAAAATACACTGAGAAACATAAGGATATGTATTCTTAATCTATATATGTACCTATTTGTAAATTTGCTATTTAGTTATCTAAAATTAAAGCCTTATTTATCTTCTAGGCATTTCACAAAGACGATTTTGACCAGTCAGTAGTTCCTCGTTGGACGAATGGTTTTCGCGCTCGGCTACCAATCCGGTGGTCCGAAGTTCGATTCTCCGCTCGGCCAATGGGGAATCAGAGGAATTTATTTCTGGTGATAGAATTTCATTTCTCGGTATAACGCCGTTAGGATCCCACAATAAACAATGATCATCTGTTCAGTGGTCTGGTAAAACTAAGATATACTCAACTTAACTTGACCAGTCAGTAGCAAACGGTCTATAATTGACGTGTTCTTGACGAATGCCTTCCATATATAAATTCCACCTAATTATTTGCTTACATTTTCTTAAGACAATCCCGACTTTGTAATTCCAGAAGTATTAGAAAGGTAATCTTAAATCCCATTTGCCTTTAAAGCAATTGTTGAGGATCCTTCCGATCTGCCTTAATATTGCAATCCTCGATACCAAGTTACCAGAAGCGTTCGCCGCTTTATTGTTTGGTTCTGGGTTATTTCCAAATCAGACGAGACTAAAAGACTTTCAGTCTTTCTGAATTGAACCTATTCTATTCCACTACTTTGCAGTTTTTTTATTACTTTCCTGTTGTACTTTTAAAAAGATTAATATGAAAGCAAGGACTGACGATTTGTTTTTTACCTTTATGCTTAAAAGAACAGAAATATGAATTCAACACAGTCTGCTGTAAAATTTTATCATTTTCTTATTCTACATATATCGACTACTTTACGGTCATTAAAATTTTCACAGATAAATTCAGTACAGAATTGTAAGAAGTTCCATTACTTCCAGTAAAAGTCTTAATCACCACGG
>NC_087207.1:99106369-99109253 GCF_015104395.2 Macrobrachium nipponense | reverse complement strand
AGTAAATATCTGTTTGTTTTATATTGTAAGATTTCTTCTTCTTTATTTCATGTTAATCTGTATTGTCGCCATTGATTTTATTCAACGACTATACTTTCGTTTTCGCCATTTGGGTGTATTGCTCGTTTCTTTCACTTCTTAGTTTTTTTTATCATTTGTCTCATCTATCTCGTTTCGTAAGTTTTCCTGTCTGCTGTTCCCTATCATCTTTTATAAAATTTATTCTCATTTTCATATCCTATACTCGAATTCCTTCCTTATTGGACCTTTGGCTTTTAGCATTCTGCTTCTTTAAATAATAATAATAATAATAATAATAATAATAATAATAATAATAATAATAATAATAATAATAATAATAATAATAATAACTAATAATGATAATATATAAGGCTTTCTGTAAATGCCTGTTAAGTAGGTCTTATTGGAGAGAGAGAGAGAGAGAGAGAGAGAGAGAGAGAGAGAGAGAGAGAGAGAGAGAGAGATTCAAACAACAAATAATATAATAATAATAATAATAATAATAATAATAATAATAATAATAATAATAATAATATAATAATAATGGCTTCTGTAAGTGCCTGTTAAGCAGGTCTTATGGAGAGAGATAGAGAGAGAGAGAGAGAGAGAGAGAGAGAGAGAGACTAAACAACTAAAATGCTTTCGGGCAATACACATGATCTTCGCATTTTCAAAATGCTTCAGTAAAGAAGAGAAGAAAAAGGTAAAACATGAATAAAAACACACACAAATAATATAAAGCTAGGCTAACTTATTTTACAACATAGGTATATAAGCGAACCCGCTAGTTCATTATGGCTGACAACAAATATGGCCGTCGCTTTGGTCAGGATGAGTACACAGTCTTGACAAGCCAATTAACAACGAAATACGTATGTATTAGGCCAAAGGAAAACACCAAAATGAACTATGGGCTAAAAGGAAAGGAATGATTAATGATAAAAACTCACATTAGGATGATGGATAATAATCCCAAAAACGGAAACAAATGAGAGTCAAACAAATGCAAAATCATTCTCCTGCATTCCTGCGTGTACTGATTCGTGAACGGAAAGACACTGCAATCGGTTTTCAGCTTTTTTTTCGGACTATTATTAATAAAAAAAAAAAACTCTGTGTATAATAAATTACTTACATCATTATGCGTGCACGAAAATATATATACTCATATGTATAGCGCGCAGGTTAGGAAGAAAGGAAACCTTTTCGTTTCATTTACTCGATTCTGATTTGATGTTCAACATTTCCATGACTTTGTAGTTACGCACCGTGTGAGGAAGAGTCTCTCGGGATAAGATGGGCGTCATTATGGCGTTTAACACTTCATATCGAAGCAGACAAGAGGTGAGTGATTACGGGTTTGGTGGTGCTTTTAAGCTGGGCCATTAATTCTCCTCTCTCTTCATTTGGATCATTTCCGCTACAGAATTCCCGAAGGAGGACATAAAAGGATCTTCTCAAAATCTCTTTCCGTTGGTTTTAAACGTTACTCGGCACCTTTCTGTTAGAAATGGCTAAGTGTGACATCTCTGATTTAGTCATGGTGACCTCTTTTTTTTTATCTTTGTTCTAAGAAGTGAAAAACGAACGATTCTGTTATAATCTCTGGTGAGCGTTATGGCTCATAACAGCATACAACACGAGTGGTTATTAGGCGGGGGATTTCCTTTGACTACCGAACAGAAGCTCTGCTTAAGGACAGGTATTATCGGGGTGATGGCCTCGCAAAAGGGCCCTCTTCTCTAATGTTATCATACGAGATCAAGCACAGGGGATTTTCTCTCTCTCTCTCTCTCTCTTTCTCTTATAACTTGTTTGGTATTTACGACAGTAGTAGAGCAATAGATATACTCTACTTAGATTTCCAAAAGGCCTTTGACAAGTCGCACACTAAGAAACTGATGACAAAAGTTAGAGCTTTAGGAATTGTAGGAGAAATGGGCGACTGGATCGATGACTGGCTAACTTATACAAAACAGAGTCGTAATAAATGGTGAAGAATCAGAATGGGCAGATGTAACAAGCGGAGTTCCTCAGGGTTCTGTCCTTGGCCCTCTCTTGTTTTTTTATTTACATTAATGATATTGATGTGGGCTTAACTAGCAGGATAGCCAAATTTGCAGATGACACCAAACTAGGTGTAAATGCAGCAGACCCAGATGCAGTTGAAAGTTTAAGAAATGATCTAATGAAAATAAGAGAGCGGTAAAAAAAATGGCAAATGCCTTTTAACGTAGATATGTGTAGTGTTACAAGTAGGAACAAACAACCCCCATGGCAACTACATACTGCTTGGGAATGACACATATAGTGTAGAACAAGAGGAGGACCTTGGAGTCGTTATTACCAAGGACTTACAATCCACAATACAGTGCATAAAAGCTGAAAAGAAGGCACAGAAACTAGTGGGTGATACCTAAAGAGGCAGTTCAAATACAGAAACAAGGAAACGGTGCTGCAGCTCTACACATCAATAGTTAGACCCCATCTTGAAAATGCAGTACAGTTTTGGTCACCAACACTAAGAAAAAGACATAAATAGATTAGAAGGGGCACAAGCAAGAGCCACAAAGTTAATTCCATCCATCAGGTAAATAGGTTACCAAAGACGACTAGAGAGCCTCAACATGCATGGATTAGAAACACGAATTGTTTCGAGGATAACTAATAGAAACATTTAAATACTGAAAAGCACAACAAAAGTAGACAGTAATGTATTTACGTTAAACGAAAACCAGGCAAGAAATAATGGATGGAAACTAGAACTGAAGAGATACAACACATCCCACTGTGGGAACTTCTTTACATACAAGATATGTGCCACATCGAATAAACTGCCACCAGAAGTTGTAAACAGCAACAG
>NC_087207.1:99086369-99103869 GCF_015104395.2 Macrobrachium nipponense | reverse complement strand
TTTTTTTTTTTTTTTTTTTTTTTTTATGTTCCAGGACTGGAATCTTTTCGAGGAGGAAGGTGTGCTTCCTGACGTCATCATATATTTTGGTTGTTACTTTTTTTATCTGTCGTAAATAACGAACTACGTGTATGTAAGAATGAAAAGTATCGAAGTGTTGAAATACAGATTTAAAAAACTGAATAGTGTTCACTTTAATTTACTTGTTTGTATGGTGTTTTTACGTTGCATGGAACCAGCGGTTATTCAGCAACGGGACCAACGGCTTTACGTGACTTCCGACCCACGTCGAGAGTGAACTTCTATCACCAGAAATACACATCTCTAACCCGTCAGTGGAATGCCAGATAATCGAAGTCGCGGCCACCGAGGTAGCAGGCCAAGACCATACTAATCAACCCGAGGCGCGTTCATAGTGTAATTGGTCATACAGCGTTAATCATAATGAGAAATTTCGTACACAAGAAGGACCGTTTCAAGAATTCTATCACTCGGTACTTAAGGTTTTATATTAAGCATTTGGGCAATTGAAGCAAACATAATGTCCTCTGATCCATTAATAATGTTTGTGATTTCGTCTCTCTGTTGAGTTATCAGTCTCTTCGTCATCCAAGTAATGGTTGGCATCAACTTATTCAATGGTGAATGATGCTTCAAGATGCCTTGAATTGGAAGCTCTTTCTCTGCTCTTCTAGCCAGACTGATGTCATACCTTCGTTTATTAATGTTGACACCGACAGCGCGATGGATGGTGGGGGTACGGTTGAGTGGATGACCAGGGTCTGTAAGGTTTATCCAGATGGAGGAACTTCCTGGAAGACTAAGTAAGATCAGTGATCATTCCACTGCATAACCAATGATCTTACGTAGTCTTCCACAGGGACCTAATGCTACTAAAACTATTCCTCCGGTTTTTTAACACATTTTTATCGAATTATTAATTAATGTCTTCTTTTTTTTTTTAAAGCGAGATCTCTTCTTCCTCTATTTCCCTTTACCTCCTCTTGCGTCTTCCTAATGAACGCCTTATTCTCTGTAAGCCTGAATTTCAAATCAATGCCACCCCCCTCCCCCACTGTCATGACTATATTTATGACCAATGCATGGAAATCTATCAGCTAATGTTAAAACACCTATGTCTTACCCATTTCTTTTTTTATATTTCTCCTTCTGAATATTTCTACATCTTTCAGTATTTGTCTCTCATCTTTACAGCATCATGTATTTGCCTGTTTACTAATCTGGAAGAATACACATGTCTGCACTGCACTACTTTTTATCAAGAAGTCCAACTACACATACAATTTTTTTCACTCAGCAATCTAACAATAGTAAACAAAGACTTCATGAATAATCCCTAAGCTAATTTCTGAATGCGATGCAAATGTAAGACTGCACAATGTAGTAAGAGCCCCTCCCTACAAGTGGCGAATCAACAGGTATCCTTAAGTCTATTTATTCAATCCTCCGGAAGGCTACACCTCCCAGTTTGGAAATCCGGGAGACGGTTGGCCTTTTAAGAGAGTAAAAGGTTTTAATTCGATTATATTACAATATCACATTATGATTTGATGATATGGAATTCGAGAGAAAAATATCGATTGATTCTCTCTCTCTCTCTCTCTCTCTCTCTCTCTCTCTCTCTCTCTCTCTCTCTCTCTGGTGATTATTTTGGTTAATGGAATTTGCCTCTCTTTCAAATTGGATAATGCATTTTGGCCCAATTACGAATGCTGTCTACGAGCTAAGTTCATGATTAAAATAATGTTCCAACTATGTGCTTGTTTGAGAACCTTTAATAATTTTCTAGTAGTTTTAGTGAGTATATTATGCTTCTGGATTATTGTATTTGTATGAATATCATGGGCTTAGATGCTTGCGTATGTATTACACACGATTAAAGTCAACACCAGAACATTATTCATATTCCATTCTGCCTTCTCGTATCGTGAGAAATTGAACGATGATTACACTTTTTACGATGCCGTTGAAGAGGACAATTACTACGCCACTGCGATCTGGAAAGACCAGGAATTCGCTCTAAACGGCAATAAAATTTCCAGAGGAGGGAGCAAAAAACTGATAGAAGATTCCTTCCCGTTTCAGTCAAAAGAGAAAGAGATATCCAGCTGTTTCTTATTCCCGAAAGAGTCCTCCACTTGTTTTTTGTGTTTGTCACGTCTACCTTGCGCCTTCCGCGCTGTGTGTAGTGATCAAGACTGGCCTCTTGTGATCCTATTCACAAGTAAATGGCTCATTACAGCAGTAAAGTGTAGTTACGGTTCGACGCAATAACAGAAAGGAGTGGTTTTAATTGTCAAATGTTTGCAGTTACGGTTCGGCACAATAAACAGAATGGAGTGGCTTTAATTAGCAAATGTTTGCAGTTACGGTTCGGCACAATAAACAGAAAGGAGTGGCTTTCAATTAGCAAATGTTTGCAGTTACGGTTCGACACAATAAACAGAGAGGAGCGCTTTCAATTAGCAAATGTTTGCAGTTACGGTTCAACACAATAAACAGAGGAGGGCTTTCAATTAGCAATAAGGAGCGGTTTTTATTGGCAAATGTTTGTCCACATATATTCTATCTCCTTCACGGCCTTAGATGAGAGAGGTCCCTGTTAATATGCAGGTACCATATGAGTAGACCTCCCTAAGTCTTTTTAGTGCCATTTTGGCAAATGCAGAAATCATGGACGCGATCGGATTGACGTTTAAAGGACTGACCAGGTGATGAGCGCCTTAATCCGGGTTGAGAGATCTTCCTTGTTCTTCCCTCTGATACGGTCAAATACTAATTTCGTTTTGGTGGCGGTTGGCAGTAGTTTTAATGCACCCTGACGTTTATTAAGATCAAAAGAAATTAAGAACGTTAGACGTATCCTCTTCCCGGTTCTCACATATTGTTAATCGTTGGAGTAACCAGCGGAATAATACCCCATGAACTGATTATCTACATTTATCACTGTATCTTCAAATTCATGTCCTGAGGATCCACGAATAATTATTATTTACTTGGAAGCCAAGTGGATACATTAATGCAATTAGCCTAGTGTGGAAGACTTCCTGAATCTTAACTACCTAATGTAAATGCATTAGACAAGCTAACTGCATTCCGGAGGGTCTTCAAGGTTAATTGAGCTTTAGTGGGAATCTAGAGATAAATTTGCCAAAGCATACATGAGAGCACGAGTCTGGGGAAGAATGGAAATCATCAGTTCAGATGAAAACGAAGCAACAATCTTTAGGGTCTTAGAAATTCACATGAAATTTCGTCTGTCAGATATTGATTTTCTCGTGCTAGAATTTATTCTTAATGGAAGATACACTGCTTAATTTTTAAAAGAATTTTCGTCGTCAGTATCAGTTAAAATGAAGATAGTAAGGACAGTCTCGTGTTAAGAAAAAAAATATTGTTAATATGAATATAGTACAGCTTCGTTAAAAAAAAGACGATAAATAATATATCATCTTGAATCCTTTCTTATTCACTGAAGGCTCGTAAACCCTTCTTTTACACACGGGGAAGGAAATAAAATGCAATTTAAAGAATAAACTACCGAAGGTTCTTCGATACTTCAAAGCGATTCCTTGATGAGACGATTCCTTCTGTCAAGGAACTGAGAATATGATCTCTCAAGACGGAATCGATCAGCTGATTGCGTCGTAAATCCTCTCCGATTTTTATTGGCTTCTTGCATGAGATGAGTTTCTGAATAACGCCTTTTTTAATCCGTATTTTTTTTCTTTTCTTTTTTTCTTTTTTTAAAGAGATCCTTCCCCCATCCTTCTTCATTTCTGTTATTTAAGTCAAATTTTCCATTTCATTAACTTTTGGGGATGGGCCGTTCGTATTAGTGAGTAAATAGATAATTATTCAAAGACAACGTTCTACATTGTATGCCTGGACCTTAAATATTTTCAGTATCTGTAGTAATTGTTTGAGATTGATTTTGTTGATGGTATATCTTTTTACCTCTCGAGTAAGAATCTGGGAAATTTAATGAATTCCAATGAAAATCTGGAAAGATTCCAAAGCACTTAGCACTTTCCGATATTAAAACGACTCTCCGGCTAAGAAAAAATGCCCACCAGTTTAAATGTGAAATATCATGTCCTGCTGTTATCATTAAGATAAATTTTTATATAATCTCATGTCAATTGTGTAGAGATGCGATGAAATATTTCAAATTTCGAGAGAATTCTGATCCAGTTTTTAAGTACAGTTTATGGATGTATATTTGGCATCAGAAAAAATCGTCAATAATAAGACAAAAAAAAAAAAAAGTTTTGATGCAATTATTTTACCTATTCAGCCTTCTCTCTCTCTCCTCTCTCTCTCTCTCTATCTCTCTCTCTCTCCTCTCTCTCTCTCTCTCTCCTCTCTCTCTCTCTCTCTCTCTCTCTCTCTCTCTCTCCAGGGAATGCGACAAGTACATTTACCTAGAAGGAATTCTACAAATGAATGAATGAAAATACAAAATAAACTGCCTTTACTTTTACGCCGATTGATTTGCATCGCCGAATAGCAATAATGTTACGGGGGAGAGAATTAATGAGTTGGACTTTGATAGGCGACCTCAGTCGGGTGGCAGATATTGGGAATTAATTGAAGCGAGGAAATAGCTAATGAAATTGCCTTCAGTTGTCTGTTGTGGTTCCCATATGTTATACAAAGAGCGAAATAAAAGGTGAATTATTGAGAAGGAAAGCTGTTTGGCTTTCCGACAGGGCTGAGAGACTCAATCTTGAACCCTCCTGCATGTAAAGTGCAGCTTGTAAATCTGGTGGATTCCCTTAGTTTGCAACGAAAATTATGATGAAAAGTCACGAAAAGATGTGGAAATATTAACGTCACGAAACACATTTATCGAGAAGAAAAAGTCCTGGAAAATTAAGGATGATCCTCATATAAAGTATTTTGTGTATATTTATTTATGATAAGAAGTAGAGACATTCAATCTAGAAAAAAAAATATTCTCCGTGTTTTATAAAACGTTGTTAGTCCCTTCCCACTTAGACATCGCTTGTTCATTCTTCATCTTTCTTAGAATGACAAAGCTCACAGGAAAATATTTAGTAAAATATGAGAAATGTATCAAGATCAATTACTGCTGCGATGGGAGGATGAAACCAACAGTCTTTGGAAGCTTGAATTTCAAGTCAGTGGCCCCTTTGGTGTGCTTGTGCCATGTGAACAGATTTTATATAATGAAATAATAATATATAATACATTTAATGTCAGAGGCTAATTGACTTCAAAGCAATGAATAAAATATGTAAGAAATATAAAAGCTGACCAATCTCCCAGTTTTAAAATTAGCCACGAATTATTGATAAACAATAACTCGACCGTTTCCTTTTCGGGGACTACTTTCTGTAGTTTCTATCTGTCTTGTATAACGTTTCTTTATTAAGATCACCCCTAATCTCTTATCTGTTCCCCCTCTAATTTCCCTGTCTGAATAGAGGACTTTCCCCTGTCGATAGACGTTTTCCCTGCTGAATCGACGACCTTTTCCGTCTGAATAGGCGGACCTTTTCCCTGTCTGAATAGACGGACCTTTTCCCTGCCTGAATAGACGGACCTCTTCCCTGCCTGAATAGACGGACCTTTTCCCTGTCTGAATAGACGGACCTTTTCCCTGTCTGAATAGACGGACCTTTTCCCTGTCTGAATAGACGGACCTTTTCCCTGTCTGAATAGATGAACCTTTTCCCTGTCTGAATAGACGGACCTTTTCCCTGTCTGAATAGACGGACCTTTTCCCTGTCTGAATAGATGGACCTTTTCCCTGTCTGAATAGATGGACCTTTTCCCTGTCTGAATAGACGGACCTTTTCCCTGTCTAAATAGACGGACCTTTTCCCTGTCTGAATAGACGGACCTTTTCCCTGTCTGAATAGACGGACTTTATGTCTTTTCATTTAATGGACTAAACGTTTATCTTTCATATCTGAAGTCTTCCGATCTGATATTTTTAACGTTTAAACGAGAACCTCGTATTTCTGATCGTTGACCCTTTCTGACTGATTGTTACATCATCGTAAGCTTCGTGATAGTGAGCCTCTGTTTGTGTGTGTGTGTGTGTGTGTGTGTGTGGACCTCTGACAACAGTGATAATTTTTTTTTTCACCTACTTGCATCGTTACTTCCCCTTTCTCAAGACTTCTTCCCCTATGGATGTGGTCTTTTTATTTGACCAGTATTGCGATGTATGAAAAGTTTGAAATATGGTAGCAGCAGTATTACCATTGGGAGGACGATTGATTTCGTTCGTGATGATAATCTATGTGTATAATGATAGCTAGCATGCTGCTGCAATATATAGTGCTTAATTTCAACACAAAACCAATTGGTTAGCCTCTCTCTCTCTCTCTCTCTCTCTCCCCTTACGCATTCACAATCTTTATTAGGAAAAAGTCTGCGGAATTCAAATGCTGCTAATCCTAACTAGAAGTGTGTATACGTGCTTATCATCAGAGCGTTTGTTTGTGTGTGTTTGTTAGAGAGAGAGAGAGAGAGAGAGAGAGAGAGAGAGAGAGAGAGAGAGAGAGATGAGTCATCTCTTCTGTTATTTTATTATGCATTCCACGCAACGCATCGCTTTCATAGACATATTCACTTTGTTTAACACATTCTGTTGTACTGAAGATCTTTATTCTCATCCTATAAACGCTTCCCAGTCTGGGCTCATCTTTAAGTCCCCCAGTTGCTTTTAGACACCCCCCCCCCCCCCCCCCCCCCCCCCCCTTTAGTTCTGTTACAAGCATGATCCATCCGGGCGAAGCCACAAAATTCAAAGAGGATTTCGACATTCTATTCTGGAAAATGGAGACTGGAATGAAATGAAAACACCGGTACCACTGACTAGATAAAAGCGAGATTAATCAGTTGGGTGATATTTGTATGCTTTTCTAATATAATTTCTTAAATGTCATCGTATATCGTCTGCCCATGAAAATAATTAGCACAGTACGAGCATAGCACATTCTCCAGGGATTCTGAAAAATCTGTATCTTGTATGTTATTCGTATTTTCAGAAGGAGGTATCCATCCGCTCCCTCTCTTCGGGATTAAAATGGGAACTAAGATATAAATTTCCACCAGGATTATCAATTCTTAATTCAATTGAAGTTACTTTTAGAGGTCAAATAATACTCGTACAATTATTAAAGTATTGTTCTTTGTAAATTATGTTAATTATGAGATCGTGTATGTCGTCGGTACTCGTACGTTCCTTTTTTCTGTTCGTAAAGCACTATGAAAAGTCCTAAAAAACATATATACAAGTTATTACAAATCTGAGAATGTCGGTAAATATCGAATAATATACAAGCTACAGGTTTTTCAGAATCCCTGGAGAATGTGATACACTCGTACTGTGTTCATTATGTTCATGGGCAGACGACACGCGATGATATTCAAGAAATTTTATCAGTAAATGCAACGCACAGTTTTAGTTGAAGAGATTACTAGAGAATTAGACATTTGTTCATTTCCAGTGACACTGACTCTAAAAGGTATAATGCGAGATCAGTATAATGAAATGAACAGAAAAGTGCATCGAGACGAAAGACGAAAACATGATAATAAAATTAAATTGAGAGAGAGAGAGAGAGAGAGAGAGAGAGAGAGAGAGAGAGAGAGAGAGAGAGAGAGAGAGAGAGAGAGAACACATAGATTATCTGCGCCAGTGAAGTGTCAGATTGCAGTGTAAATTGACAATAATCAAAGGCCATTTTCATTTGTACTAATAGAGTGGAATTTCCAGAGAAGACGTGAACATAATTATAGACATCATGAAGAAACCAGACATTTCAAAAGATGATAAAAACATTAACCAAACGAAAGCTGATAAATCAGCCTCACAGGTAATCCTAAGTCAAAGTGATTATGTAGGAAAACTGAAAAAAATTTTGAGCGATGAATATACATACGAAAATACTAATAAAATTGCCTTTTCATTTCACCAGAAGTGAAAATATGAGAGGCAAATAAAAAAGACGATTATATGTAAGAAAATGAAAATTCATAATTGAGGATGCACACGATATAACACCAGGAAACTGAAACGAAGAAGAGAGTAAAACGTTACGAGGAAAATGAAATGGAGAGAATAATCTTAACAATAAAATCTGCTGGACGAAAGGTAAAATGCATATTTACTTCCCGTCCTAGAACTGTCCCCTGTTCCTGTCTGAAAAAGGAACATCAAGTTGTAGTCATTTAAGATGCAATCATATTAATTGAGAAGTCAAATAAACAAGACTTCAAAGGTGATGATAACAGACAATCTTGCAAATGCTCTGGCATACTCAGTCTTTCAATTTTTAGATTTCTATTTACTAATAAATTATGTAATTGTTGAAAAATCCACAATTATATATCAAAATATATTTCTATATAAAAAAACCCAAAGACTTTTGAACACCGTTCATCAGTGTAGACATTTTAACGTCTGCACTGATGAGGAACACCGTTCAGGTGTTTGAAAGTCTGTTTTTTACATAGAAATATATCTTAATATATAATTGTGGATTTTTTTATAATTTGTTTTCACGAGACTGTGAATTTTTTAACAAATTATTTAATGTTATTAATGTCAAAAAATCTCGCCAACTGCCCATCTCTGTCTGTCTGTCTGTCTGTCTCTATATTTTCAGGTAGTCACTGATCGCACAATTTTTCAACTAGAGATTGGCAATGAGTGAGAAAAGAACCCTTACTCTTCATTGCAAAAAAAAATTCCCCATTAGCCATTTTATACTGCGCTGTTATACACTCAGCCTGACCGCCCATTATAAAAAATAAATGTGTTTAAATGAGACTGGGATTCGTCGTCCTAATCTTTTAGGAAATCCTTTCCATTTGTGTCAGCGGAAGGCCATGCAAACAAATGAAGCTTCAGTCTGGAAGACTGGTTCCCGAGTCATGGACTGCAATGGAACAAAGATGGGAACGAACACAAATTGCTTTTCCATGCCTCTGTGGTGACATTAACTACTATATTCATTCCAAACTTTCGTGTGTTAATCTTGATGGCGGCGGAACTAACCCATTTCCACCTTGAATTTAATACATTTCTATCCATTTATTGATGATTTTTTTTACCAAGTGAGATCTCTTATTTCTGTATTTCCCTTTACCTTCTCTTACTTCCTAAAGAACACCATATTCTTTGGAAGTTTGAATTTCAAGTCAATGGCCCCTATGGGGGGCTTTTCCATATGAATAGAGGGTTCTTCGTCTTTTGAACAGTAACGAGAGTAAAAGGTTTTCCTACATTCTTAGGTGTGTCAGTTATATCTTCCTCTCTTTTTTCAGTCGAGTTCCATTACTAGGTACATCCCTGTAACTACCACCCGGCTCGTATATTCCCAAGCTGTAACCCAGTACCGGAACCTTACTTAGAAAAAGTGGGACGCCATACCTTAAAAACAAACTATAGAATTTTCTTGAAAAATAATCTCATTTTGTTTCCCACTCAGAAAAAATCCCTTTCGATTGCATCTGTCAACTAACCTGACCTAACCCAATATTGCCAAACCTAACCTAGGGGCACGGCCAAAAAAAAAGAGGGGGGAGGGGAGGGGTGCCTGGTGCAATACTAGTATACCTCTCGGGAATTTGCACCCGGTCCTAACGAATTTTTCGATTTATTTCAATATCTTTGAAAAATTCTCGTCCAGCTCCGATTAACATATGCACTTTATTTTTTGCTGATGTTCAGCAAAATAATAGTTTCAAATGTATAGATGGTTCATGAACGTCAACCAGGTACCTATCATTTCGACAGGAGAATATATGCAAAGGATTGTATCACTGAACAAATATTAAGGTTAAAAATGTCCCGCTAAACATACTAATGTGAACTAAGACGTCAAAACAGCACTTCATACTTTGAATTTCAAATATATATACATATATATGTCTGTGTGTTTCTATAAAAATATATGTTACAGTGACTCGGAAATCTATGACGAGAAGACCATCGCCTCTGGTGTTGGAACGGCGCCGTTATCTTGGCAGTCATAAATGCAATATTCCCCAAGGATGTCATATTGCAGCTATTATTATTATTCATATTATTATTTCAGCAGATGAAACCTACTCACATGGAAGAAGGACACCAAAGGGGCCACTGACTTGAAATTCAAGCTTCCAAAGAATATTGGTTTCAACATCCTACCGCTAAAGACCCCACACTGCAACAGTAACTGATCATGATACAGAGCCAGTGATTTTTCATCGCCATTGGGAGACGCGAGACCCCCGCAACTTGTGTGTGCAAGCCACGACACCAACCACTATATCAGCGGACCAGGTATGAGAGCATTCAGTGCCCTACTCTAAACAGCTGATCAAGACTTGAATAGTTGCAACTATCAAATAAAGCTGGTTGCCTCCTTATTTGTTCGTTGTTTTTCCTATGACCAAAAGGAGCTTCAATTGTCTTCCGTCCCAAATAAAGGAAACCAAATATCTCTACGTAGAAGCGAGTTATCTGCATAATTATTCTTTGTACTTCTACTTCAAGCCACTGTGTGGAAATTGAAAGTACTATCATTTTCATAATTTTATCTCGTGTATCTTAATTGTGTGCATTGCAATGCCTCTACTTTGTCTACTCTATGTAAATGGCCATGAGGTGAAATAAAGAATATTATTATTATTATTATTATTATTATTATTATTATTATTATTACATAGAAAACGGTCTCTCTCCCAACTAATGGGACCTTGTTTCCCCTTAATGTTTTCCAGGGCCTGCAGGAAAGAGGAAGCGTTGTTGCAAATGCCTGGTGCATAATGAGGTGGAATCAATAAGGGACATAATGAGTAGAACGTCATGAGAGACCTTGTCCTCAAACACAGCCAGGGATGGGAAAGTATTCCCAGATTTAGCAGCAGTTTTTATTAGTTTTCTGCAAAATTAAACTATTGTGCCGGTTTTGTCGGTCCGTCCGACTGAGGCTAGAGGGCTGCAAATTGGTATATTGGTCATCCATCCACCTATAATGAAACCTAACAAACTGCAGCCCTCTAGCCTCAGTAGCTTTGATTTTATTTAAGGTTAAAGTTAGCCATAATTGTACGCCTGGCAACGATATAGGACAGGCCACCACCGGGTAGCAGTTCAAGTTTCGTGGATCGCGGCTCATAGAGTAATATACCTAGAACACTAAAAGATAGATGTATTTTCGGTGGCCTTGATTGTACGCTTGAGCGGTTGTACAGAAAACTCGACTGCGCCGAAAAAACGTTGGCAATTTTTTTTTACATGTTTGTTTTTGACATTTACATTACGCCTAAGTTTGTAAAACAATGATCGTCATTTGGCTCTTCAAGTAATGCAGCATAAAGTTTTTATACAATAATAATTATATCATGACCAAAACAGCAAATTTATATTTCTTAATACGATAACCATACCATCTAAAGAGCAAGATACTTTCACATCGAGACGAAGAGAGAGAGAGAGAGAGAGAGAGAGGTGGGTAGCAGTTCTTACATTTTCGATAGGGTTTCATTTAACTTTCGTGTTGAACATCTTGTTTCAGAACAGGCTCAATGGGAAGTTTTTTTTTTATTTTTATTAAAATGATGAAAGTAGATTAAAGTAGGATTAGAAGTAAGAAAAACAGAAAGGCATTTTTTTTTCTCCGCCGCTCTTGCTCTCTCTTTCTCTCTCCCTCCCTCTCTCCACAAAAATGACTTAGTTGAAAGTTAAGGCTCGTCCCAAGAGAACTTTATTACTATTTTTGAAGACTCTACAAAAAACTTCCTTTTGTTTCTCCTAACCAGGGGAAAGGAAGACTCCGGGGAGCGTCTTATGTCGCTTATCCCACACAATTTTGATAACTGCTTTTAATAGAAGTTTGCCGATTGATTGTGAATTGAGTCTGTGAGTATGATAACTTTTTCATCGTAACTTTTATTGTTGGTTGTAGTAAAAGTGATACAATGGTTCCCATTTACTAGGTAACGTTTATTATTATCATTATCATTCTTAAAAAATCCACAATTATGTATCAAAATATATTTCTATGTAAAAATAAAACAAAGACTTTCGAACAGCTGTGTAACGTTACACTGATGAGGAACGAAAGTCTTTGTTTTATCTTTACACGAAAATATATTTCAAAATATAATTGTGAATATCTTAGCAATTATTATTATTATTATTATTATTATTATTATTATTATTATTATTATTATTATTATTATTATTATTATTATTATTATTATTATTATTATTATCTGGATGTTGAAGCCATTTTTGGTTGTTAGTTAATATATTGTAAGCTACGATCGATTGTAAACCTGTGGGTAAAATCATACATATCATTTTCAAAATGGAAAGAGATTTACCAGTCACTGCTGATTGGATTAACATTAATATAGATGAAAAATTAAACTTTACTCCCACAATTATATTCTTTCACATTAACATTTGTGTTTTTATACCATCTGTGGACAATTTAAAAAACGGCCATTTTGAAAGCAACTAGTGGACCATTTCAACGTCGATTACATTTACAGAATTCAAGTAATCATTTGTTTATCCCAAACACTTTGAGCATTCTGAACATTCAATACTTTCCTGCTAATAATATTATATCCGATGTTCCTATTCTAACGGTTACCTTGAACTTCCCGACAAATTTCCTTTTTCTCTTCTCTTACCAAATTCCATTTGTTCAGGCACATCTGTGTCAATACCAAAATCAAACATAATCAAAACTTCCTGAATATCATTTAAAAAATCAACGGTTGTTTTTTAATTTTAGCTGAATTTAACATTAAAATTCTACGTCAGCGTTTTTCTTCTTCGTATCGTTACTGCTTGAGGAAGCATTGGAAACTTTCCTTATCTCATGGAACCGTATGGTTGAGTCAAGAGATAATCCGACAAAAATGTCTGCTCACTTTTATATCGTCTCTCTCTCTCTCTTCTCTCTCTCTCTCTCTCTCTCTCTCTCTCTCTCTCTCTCTCTCGTTCAAAATACTGAGAGGCACACCATATACAGCAACCTCTTTACATTAAATAAAAACCAGACAAGAAATAATGGATGGAAATTAGAGCTGAAGTGATACAACACATCACTGTGGGAAATTATTGACATACAAGATATGCGACACATGGAATAATCTGCCAGAAGAAGTTGTAAAATGCAACAGTGTGGAAGAGTTTAAAAGAAAGCAAGACAAAATCGTTAGAACACTGTGAATGAACAAAAAAACCTGCTCCTAGGGATAAGTGAGCAGATGATGACCCTAGGATGGGCTAATAAGTCTCTGAGACATCTGAGTACTTGTAACTACACCCCTCCCTCTTCTCTCTCTCTCTCTCTCTCTCTCTCTCTCTCTCTCTCTCTCTCTCTCTCAGGCAAGATTTATGATGAGCACAAATTAGCATATATTACCCCTACTTTCAAAAGTGGATCAGGACTAGAGGCAAGTAATTATAGGCCTGTGAGTCTAACATCACATATTATGAAAGTGAATGAAAGGGTAATGAAGAAAAATATTATGAAACATTTAATAAAAAATAATTTGTTTAATATGGGACAACATGGTTTCGTACCCGGAAAAAGTACACAAACCCAACTGTTAGTCCACCGTGAGAACATATTCAAAAATATGAAAAGCGGAAATGAAACAGATGTGGTTTATTTAGACTTTGCAAAAGCTTTTGGCAAAGTAGACCATAATATATTAGCGAAGAAAATTAGAAAACACAATATCGTGGATAAAGTAGGAAGATGGTTAAAAGAATTTTTACACAACAGAAAAACAGATAGTTATTGCAAACGACGAGAAATCGGATGAAGCCAAGGTAATATCCGGTGTGCCGCAAGGTACGGTGTTAGCTGCAATACTGTTTGTTATTATGATTGAAGACATAGACAGTAATGTTAAGGATTCGGTAGTGAGTAGTTTCGCAGATGACACAAGAATTAAGTAGAGAAATTACTTGTGATGAAGATAGGAACGCTCTACAAAGAGACCTTAACAAAGTATATGATTGGGCAGAGGTAAATAGGATGGTATTTAACTCTGATAAATTTGAATCAATAAATTATGGAGACAGAGAAAGAAAGCTATATGCATATAGGGGACCTAATAATGAGACAATCACAAATAAGGAAGCAGTTAAAGACCTTGGTGTGATGATGAAATAGGAACATGTTATGCAATGATCAAATAGCAATTCTGTTGGCAAAATGTAAAGCAAAAATGGGTGGAATGTTGTTACGGCACTTCAAAACAAGAAAAGCTGAACACATGATTATGCTTTATAAAACATATGTTCGTAGTCCACTTGAATATTGCAATATGATATGGTACCCACACTATCAAAAGGCATATTGGTGCACAATAAGAGAGTGTACCAAAGGTGCCTTTACAGCTATAATAGAAGAAGTTAAAGACCTTGACTACTGGGAAAGACTACAATCCTTAAAATTATATAGTCTAGAAAGGAGAAGAGCGCTACATGATAATTCAGGCATGGAAAACAGATAGAAGGAATAGCAGAAAAATATCATGGAACTAAAAAATATCAGAAAGAGCAAGCAGAGGTAGATTAATAGTGCCCAAAACTATATCCAGGAAAAATAGGAAAGCACACAGGACATTAATCCACTACGCACCAGCATCGATAATGCAGCGTCTATTCAATGCGTTGCCACTCATCTGAGGAATATATCAGGAGTGAGCGTAGATGTGTTTAAGAATAAGCTCGACAAATATCTAAACTGCATCCCAGACCATCCAAGATTGGAAGATGCAAATTATACCGGAAGATGTACTAGCAACTCTCTGGTAGACATTAGAGGTGCCTCACACTGAGGGACCTGGGGCAACCCGAACAAGATGTAAGGTCTGTAAGGTAAGGTCTCTCTCTCTCTCTCTCTCTCTCTCTCTCAAAATTCATCCTTTCAATCGTCGACTGGGGCTCCAGGAAATCAAATGAATGCAAGCTAGGTAAATACCTATCTTTTCTGGAAATCTTCCTCTCCTGAAGAATATATAAGTCTCTGGATATCGTCCATACAATGAAATCTTAGACAGGCAGTGCCTGGAAAGACCACCTCTTTAAGAATACTACAAATGAAACTTCTCAGCATAATAGAATCCAATTTGGGGCATAGAGGAAGAATGGCTTTTTGAACGTTTCTGGGATAGTTCATACTTTTCCTTTCGAGTTTCGGTATATAACATCAATATATCAAATATAAAACCAATTCTACAAACACACACACACACACACACACACACACACACACACATATATATATATATTATATATATTATATATATATATATATATATATATATATATATATATATTATATATATATAATATATATATATATATATATATATATATATATATATATATTATATATATATATATATATATATATATATATATATATATATATATATTATATATATATATATATATATATATATATATATATATATATTCAAGCAAAGGGTACTTTTTAAATATCACAAATATAAAGCATTAAGTCACGATATCAGTTGTCCTTGTCCTTACGAATAACTTACACCGAAAAGGAATTATTATTAATAATAATTTCCAGGGTACTTGGATGAAACGCACCCAGAAGGAAATATTGTTCTGGATTCTGTCACAGAGCCCTTCGGATTAGTTTGTTTTCAGAGGCAGATCGTCGACTTATAATATATTTATATATATATATATATATATATATATATATAATATATATATATATATATATATATATATATATATATATATATATATATATATATATATATATAATAAGCTGATAAGCTCCAGTTTTCTCCTTGCACTGAGAGTTAATAAGATGAAGGTGGCCTCACGCGGGATTTAAACCATGAATTTTTCACATTACGTAAATAAGAAAAAACTTTATATCTGATGTAACAGAGCTCATAATGTATAGATTGTTCGAAAGCAAAAGTGAACAAACTCCTATCGACTGGGTAAAAAAAGTCATGGAGTTAGCAATTTTTCAACAGACAACTATAAAATTGACGAGGTTGTAATGAAGTTTACAACAGCAGCGACAAAGTATTTGGAAATAAATACAAGACATGTTTCATTGTTTAAATGAAGAACGAGTATAGAATAAATGAATAAAGAATCTCTGCGTGCTCAAAGGGGTAATAATCCTTAAATAACGTCGGCTTAATCTAACAACAAAGGGAAAGAGAGTGGAGGAAACTTCTTGAAGTTAGAAAAGGGTATTCAGAAATCAAGTATTTATCTTTGAAGAGTGAACAAAGAGACGAGAGCAAAGAATTCACCACCCATTGCTTAAAACAAACAGAACAGAGCTAATAGACCATCAATAGGAGGGGTTAAATATCAGAAAGGAATATGGGAAACAGGGAAAATTTAATATTAAAGAAATAAAAATAACAAAGCAGATCTATCTGTCTATGTGAATTCTTTACAGTTCGTAGCTCAAAGATTGTCATCAAAAGCTGCTTAGTAAAAATAACAGAGAGATCATTCATTCGTAGCTTAACTGAATGAAACATACAAAAAAGGATTTGACATGCAATTTATTCGCGAATGGAAAGGTGGAATACAGAATTGAGGCCGAAGGCCAAGCACTGGGACCTATGTGGTCATTCAGCGCTGAAAGGGAAATTGACAGGAAAATCTCAAAGCACTAGAAAACAACTGTAAGGAGAAGGCATATCAAAATCAATACGTGAAAATTTAGGCTTATATGATTCATAGAGGATCAATGACTAGAACCAGAGTAATGTTCAGACTGAATACAAAACGAAACGTAATTGAAATACAGTATAACAAAGAAATCGATGCCAAAAAGCTGTTAGTCTTGATCAACTCGTGATCGTCATGAGGAAGAAATATTTCTTTCCTGGAATCGTTGGTTAAGTGTTTTTCAATTAACCTCAAACTTTCTGGATCAATAGCGTTGGCTATAACGAGATTATCCCAAAAGAATTGTCATAAACGATCAATGTCATGAATGATAATATATTTTTTTCTCACTCTCTCTCTCCCCTTATCTATATAATCTAAACACATACTTGTCTGACTATCTCTTAATATCCATTTGTTTGTGACGTCTGTTCAAGAGATTTACACAGCTGGCTTCTATTTATCTGCTTCCCATATTGTGACCACCAATCTTCCCACGAAACTGTAAAGAATTATGAGAACAAAGTAAAAGTTTCTCTTCTGAACAAAATAAAGACGAAAAAGGGTTGAGGCTCCAGGAACTTTTGATGATTAAGCACCGGCTTGAAAGTTCTCGTTAGAGGACCTTTGCAAGAAAACCTTTCCCCAGTTAATTAGAGAATTCTTCGGCCTCGAAGTTCTGGAGGTTTTCTTCTCGTTCAAGTTTTTGATCGTCTTTTTCCATCTGATGGACGATGGCACCGACAACCTCATTTCATTAGGAAGTCCCACAAGAAAAAAAAGCAGGGCGGTTCG
>NC_087207.1:99073869-99078869 GCF_015104395.2 Macrobrachium nipponense | reverse complement strand
CAAAATGTATACCAGAAAATTATAACGACACCATGTAATAAACCAGAATAACTCCCTCAGACAACTACAATAATGGAAGTCCTTGGCATGACGTGTAAAAAAAAAATTAATAAAAAGATGCTCCTATTACATAACTGTCATCCGGACTAACACTCAGAGAGGTAATCCCGTATTAAGATTTCGTGTGGGCCTATGGAGGAGGCCCTGTCACGCACGCCCTGATCATAGTCACCCAAGACGAGCAATTATCCCATCAAAACATCATAACGTTCGCTTTTAAGGACGGTCATTTCCTGCTGACAGTGGGAAAATGGACGGTTCTGTCTTCTCTCAAAAAAAAAAGATAGATAAAATGGGATAACTTAGATTTATACTAAGAGGTAGGCAACAAAGAAAAAAAAAAAAAAAAAAAAAAAAATGGGATATGTCATGGGAAGAGATGTTACTGTGGAACTAATAGAAAAGATAGCAGGTAAACGAACGGGAAGTGGGCACCGAATTTAAGGAATACGAGACAAGAGGAGGAGAGAATCTGAGGGAAAAGGAGAGAAACTGAAAAGCGACTTACGAAACAATGAACGATACGTAAAGGATGCAGAACAAAAAGTAAAAGTGGAAGGTGAGGAATGAGCGATAGCAACTGAAGAAATAAAAAGAACAAATGCCAAAAGAATAAATGCAAAAATTTCTTTGCATAATCACTGAGAGCATGACCTTGGCTGCTATTTAAAACTTTAATACCAACTAAAAAGACTGAAAAGTAAATAACAAGAACAAGATAAAATGCACTATACAAATGTTTATAATCCAAAAGAGTTGTAAGCCTGTAAGAGAACAACTGAACCGGCTAAAAATATTTTCCGTTCAGTGTCAAAAAGAAGCAATAGATGCCATGCACTCTTTTACAGAGCTCTAACTGTTTTCTTTTCCAGCTGAATGAGCAGTGAAAACAAGGATGCGATTTCATCTCTTTAAAAGTCAGGAGCAGGAACAGAAAAGCTGAAAACAAAGATACCGTGATATCTCTTTAGAAGTCAGGAGCAGGAACAGAAACACTCAGGAACACGAAGCCTAAACCGTGGTCTGCAAGTGGCTAATTCCATTTCAGAATGGTTCATGCGACTTATGTAGGTGAATATGAGAGACAAACACGAATGCCAGGATATATTATCATGCACAAGAAATGGCAGTCTGCCAGCGGCATGCACGCAGTCATAAATCACAAGCTTAATCATACTTAGAGTTTCGGGCGTGAAAAGGATTGTTCAAAAAGTGGGGTACGGATATAGTATATATATATATATATATATATATATATATATATATATATATATATATATATATATATAATATATATATATATATATATATATATATATATATATAATATATATATATATATATATATATATATATATATATATATCTATATATATATATACATACATACATACATACATACTATATATATATATATATATATATATATCATATATATATATATATATATATATATATATATATATATATATTTCTATATATATATATATATACCATATATATATATATATATCTCTATAACTATATATATATATATCATATATATATATATACCTATATATATCATTGATCCTTTGAGTCCAGATGAACATCAAGATGGCCATGTAAACATAGCTTCTGGAGTTGTGAAGTATGGCCATGTGAATGTTGATGAAGCAGATGCCATCGAAGAAAACGATCAGATGGTAGAATTTCATGAATCATGGCTGGCAGAGTTCCATAATCTGATTCGAACCAGAGTTAAAACAGTCTGGCACTAAGAAGAGCATTACTATTTGTCCATCATCCATATTTGACACAGCTTTGATATACTCCAGAGTAATGGGTATTTTGGCAACAAGAGACATTGATTTGAAGCATGTAGTATTTAACCATTGAAGCATGTAGTATTTAAGCCAAAATCAATATTAAAGAGGAATCTACAGGTTGAGCAATCTTCTCGCTCAAACTACAAGGATCAACTAATTCAATAAGTGCTAATCATTGATGGATATGCAATACTGTGGGCGGTTCATTGGCCATCAAAAGGGATCATCCATGACTACATTGATAGCTTTGTTGACTACACCTTGCGCAAGCTCAGTGAGAATGACCTGTATTTAGGTTTTGACCAGAACTATGATTACAGTATTGAGGATGGAACAAGGAGCGGACAAGCAGGAGGCGTTACCAGACAGTACCAACAGAGGCTACATATGCCTTTACCAAAACAGTGTGTTATCCTCAATGTTACATACAACAAGAAGCAACTGACTGAACTTATTTGCCATTAACTGTCATCAAGGATATAATTTTTACAGTCATCTCATGAAGCTTACAAACACAAGCTGGTCCTTTCAGGAGGTAACCCAGTTCCAGTTCAGGGTGAACAAAGAGCTTATTTGTCAAGATATGACCTTAAAACTACACATGAAGAAGCAGATGTTATCATTGTACAACAGATGATTAATCTTGCAAGAGAAGGAGGGTGTTCACTCAGAGAAGGAGGGGGTTCACTCAAAGTTGTTTGTGATGACACTGATGTGTTCCTCCGTCTTGCACACCATTACCATACTAACAACATCAACATTCCTCTTGTGATGGATGGGACAAGTGCCAAGAGATCAGTCTGCTGCATTTCTGACACAGTGATCAAACATCTGGACATAATTAATTGAAGGTTTTTTTAGCAGCCCATGCACTCACTGGATGTGACACGACAGCTTACATGTGGGGCATTGGAAAGACAATAGCTATCAAGATGCTGAGAAAGGGGTTTACACTGAAAAATTAGGAGATGAACAAAGTGAGTTTACTGCTATTGTCGATGAAGCCAGCAAGTTTAGCGTCGCGTGCCAGGGTTGCCATGAAAACATTTTGTCAGAGACTCATTATCAGGTGTGGTTGGCAATAGCAGGTAACAGAAAGGTCACTAGGATGTCAGCACTGAAATATTTGCCACCAATCACTGAGGCATTCATAGAAAATGTGAAACGTGCTCACCTTCAAGTGTGTATCTGGAAACATGTGAAGGAACCAGATCCTCAAAACCTTGACCCTACATTATACACCTGGCAATAAGAGGAACATTCAAGGTCCCTTTCCCCTGTAACAACTCCTCCAAGTACCAAATCAGCTCCAGAAGTGATTCTGCAGATGATTCGATTTGGATGCTCTGGTAATGAGTCATGCAAATCTCGAAGGCAGGGTTGCATGAGTAGTAAGCTATCTTGTACAATCTTTTGTGCTTGTAGTGCATGTGGGAACTGCTATAATCTTTGGACGAAACGTGACATGAGTAATGACGAAGACAGTGATGTCAATGAAGAGAATATAGAGGAAACTGAAGTCTTGTATATCCTCCTTCATACTGCGCATATTAAACTTTTTTCAAAGCAAAATATCATATAGCATTTCAAAGTATATTTTGCATCATTTATTAAAAATCGTACAGTAATGACGTAGCTAAATAATAATTTTTTCTCATTGCTTTATATTTATATACTATGCTCAAATGTCTGGTAAGTATGATTCATCTTTCTGGGTCTTACTTGAATTTTGCCTGAAATGAATAGTCTGAAATATTTATCGCTAAAAGTTACTTAATAACATAAGGAAAACCTATTATTGGTCATTTTGAAGCAATTGCAATGATAAAATGAGATATTTAAGATTGAATATAAACATTTTGGAACAAGTTATTCGTTTCTTTGTGAATCCTTACAGAATATACCTATAATAGTAATAATTTATCAAAGTAATCATCATAAGACCAATATTTACATTTTGTGGCATCCATATTGGCGGCCATTTGAATATCTCAAAACCCTCAAGGGTGGCAGTGTGGCATCACTCAGATCTGAAATCAGCAACCCTCTAAATAGGAGGAATCAGTCAAAAAACATTGGGCAGACCTTGCAACAAGGTTCGGGCTTTGGCACCTGGACTACAATCCACAACAGCATGTTTTCTCTAGGTCCCAGGGAGTTTTGTTGACCATATAAAAACAAAACCACTTCTTCCCGAACCGCCCTTTTCCCGAATTTTCCTGATTTTCCATATCTCATGCAGGAGTGAATTCGCCAATCACTGCTACATCACTGCATAGTTCGATCTCTACGCAGAATTCTATACTTTTTACGCAAGGGGTAGAAAAGCTATATTCATATCTATCCAACTTAGCACTGATCGCCTGTTCCTTTCGTCTTCTCTGTTTAACTTTCCCAGCTCTAGCTCAAATGAAGCACGACAAGTAATCATACTGTACTGGTATTTATTATGACTTAAACGCGAAATGTAGTAGCTTCACTGTTTTATAATTTCCTGTATTCAATGCACGTGACTGAACTCCAGATGCACTTCGTTCTAAATAACAGCCGCAAACCGCTTTGTATGTTTATTCCCAAGTTGCTGAAATTGGAATATTTTTAATTATAACATCAATTTCATTACATTATTTCATGGTTATTACTACAGAAGCTACAAACACACACCACACACATACACACACTCGCCACACAACACACACACACATATATACGTATACATACATACATAATCATCATATGTACTATATATATATATATATATATATATATATATATATATATATATATATATATATATATATATATATATATAATATATAATATATATATATATATATATATATATATATATAGATATATATATATATATACTGAAAAATAAAGTAAAAGCTATAAAAATCTAATCGTGTTTGAAAATGGAAATTACTTTAGAAAGAATAAAATGTGAAGTATTTTGTGTTATCTTCGAGATGTTTCCAGAAACTATTTTTTTAGGACAGAGGACAACAATTTTGTTCCAGCAAAATAATTGTAATTTTTTCACATATATATATTTTTTTTTCAGTCGATGGAGCGAAATTACTTTTTTGATGGCCTTCGTGTCACTCAAGCAGGCAGAATGCTATCAATTCA
>NC_087207.1:99043869-99066369 GCF_015104395.2 Macrobrachium nipponense | reverse complement strand
GGTGAATTTCTGTAAATAGCCCAGTTATTTCATGTCAAAATATCTGATACCTGCATTTGAAAACAATACATTAACGAGGGCACATTCAATCTCAGATAAGATAAAAATCTGGTGTTTACTGTTCAATCCTTCAGGTTAATTGGTTCGTGATAGATACCTGTTGAAATATAATTCTTTCACACGGAAGATATTTCCTGCAAAAGGATACCGTATTGTGTAAAGTAAATGAAGAGTTCATTAAACTGGCATATTGTATCGAGTCTGCAATTTTACACAGAGAATGCATTATTCTTATTCTTGTAGCGCTGTCATTTCATATCCCTTGTTCTTGTCGCATATTTTAACATGGAAAGAAATATTTCATTATATAACAGAGTAAGATTTGAATAAGTGAGGTATACTTTATGAATTTTGGGTCGTGTGTAAGTCCCCGTTTTTTCTGAGCGACTGTAGTCGAATACCTCAAGTTCATTGGAGACCAGACGGTTTTCCTTGCATTTTTATGCAGTGCAAAATACAAAATTATGTCAAATTTGCACTATCCTCCCTTGAAATTTAAGACATTCAGTTAATCGGAGCTTGTATTTGAATCGATGCCTTTGGATCAGCTAAAGATGACATTCAGCTAACAGGGTAAGGAACTTGCATTTGAATCGATGACTTTGCAACAGCTAATGATACAAGCTTTCCATACACTATATACTAAATGGCGACTCTATTCGAGATTACACTCTACTGATTTATGGGTCCAGAACCATTTCATAAGTCGGTGGTTTTCATCTTACTGAAGAACTTCCCTCACCTTATTCATAAGAGAGCCCATTCAGTTCCTCGTTGGACGAGTTGTCTTCGCGCTCGGCAACCAATCCGGTGGTCCGAGGTTCGATTCTTGGCCCGGCCAACGCGGAATCAGAGGAATTTATTTCTGGTGATAGAAATTCATTTCTCTTTTTAATGTGGTTCGGATCCCACAATAAGCTGTAGGTCCCGTTGCTAGGTGACCAATTGGTTCCTAGCCACGTAAAAATATCTAATCCTTCGGCCAAGCCCCGGGAGAGCTGTTCATCAGCTCAGTGGTCTAGTAAAACTACGATAGACTTAACTTTTCCATCTGTCTGTCTTTCCCTGCGCGAGAAGCCAGGCAATTTCGCGAGATTTTCAACAAGATGAAAAATGGTCGTGTGACAAACTCTTACAAGATTGAAGCGCCTTCTCGAGAGGAAGGAGATTAAATTAACACAATCTTATTCTCATGAGAAAAAATAAATCTTCATATTATCAGCGCTTCTCGAGTGCTTGCTGCAAGCACTCGCCTCCCTCCTCTCTTGATAACCGCTATTCAGAACATGTAATAATTATTAACTTTCGAGTGAATTGTTATTCCAAGTTGATCATTAGTCGTAATATAGCCTTTCAAGACATTACAACAGCATTACATGTGATCAGTCGCTATGCACGTCATTTCAACTGATAGCGTTTTGAACTTCGAATAAAGTAGGCTAACTCAAGAATTTGATTTCACAAAATTAAACTCTTGAAATTCTACATTTTGTTTGAGAATGTCACCTTTCGCACAGAAAAAAATTGTACTTCAGAGTTTCCCTCTGAATATTTTATTCAGTTTGAACCAGGTTTCCTCACTCTTTTTCTACCAGAAGTAATTGGGAGCGGTGAAGATAGGCAAGGAGTCCTCTTTTGGGGAAGTATCACAGTGACCGTATTACCTCCACCATTTAAAGCCAACCAGTTCCCGAGAGGAATTTCTCGTTCATCCATGAAACCGGAGGTTGTGTTCAGGAAGGCAGCTGAGAAAAAGGAACGAAATTATGAGGAGTCGCCAGCTTACCATCTGCTGATTGCCTTTTTCGAGCAGGGCACTAACTCTCCTCAAGGATGCAATTTGGAAACGAAGGCGCGAATTGTAAAGCCTAAATGCAGGACAATTTCGGCTACTTCACCTTCGGAATCACCTTGTACAAATTTCCTGCACGACGCGACGGCACCATCTACCAGAATTTGCATATCAAGTCAAATGCAACATTTGCATCATATTCATAAATCACAGATATGCAAAGTTAATCTTCATGAACACTTTAAGACAACATCATGGCTGCAAGTTTGCTATTTATTTCCTTACATTACCTTCTCAGCATATTTACTTATTTTTTCTGTTTATGCAAACCCACTGCAAAGACGCAGAAGGGAAAATGTTCCTGCACGAACAGCGAATTTAACGTTTTCACAAAAGACATTCACCAAAGAATTTAACGTTTCCACAGAAGACAGACACCAATAAGTACATTTCACTTCGGCTGACGGGTGAATATCCGGTGTCCATTTTCCCTCTCATGCCTCCTACCCTCTCTTCTTTCTTCAATAGAGAAAAGAAAAAAATCCTACAAGTTCAACCCCATTGTCCTTGCAATGAATAAACCAGACAGAGATAAGGTAATTGATAAAGTTACAATAATTTTACCCGAGACCATAAAATAATCACACTTCATCAGTAATGAAACATTCTAAGATATGACTTTCTTTACGTGAGGACGCGTCAAATGAAAACATTTTTATACACTAGAAGGAAAAGTTGACTTCCTCTGCACTTTGCTCTTTGTGTTTTGAGGAAAGAGTCTTGCAAGATTCATCACTGATTATTAAGTTTCCCTTTCCAACTCGACTTACATAACAATAAGCGTACTCAACAACAGTGACATCGCTTATCATCATCAGATAAACAAACATTACGCGGTACGAGGTTTGCGATAATGAGCCATCTCGTGATTCGGCGACAGATAATGATGACGGAATCGGTTATGACATCTCTCTATATGTTTAACTCAAGATGACTGGTACGTATTCAATGAAGGAACTCTCCTCATCCTCTGAAAAATGGGAGGTTTCTGGGTCACGTGATGTGTGAAGTAGCACAAATGACACAGATTAACATTCTTTTTCATAGACAACTAGACAGTGTATTGTCCTGCTGAATGCTCAATGCTCGCGATTATGGTGGCTGTAGCCAGTTCCAAATTTCTGGGTATCAAGTTCACCGGTTTTCACAACAGATGACTCCGGCATTCCAGGGCTAGATTCGAATTTTGTAGGGGAGGGGGCTGTCGGTTGGAATTTCATAAACAAAAGTGTGACAGACAACGCTGAGGTCTGTCGGACTCAAGTGGAAAGGAATGACATCAGCAGATATGGCAGCTGAGACGGACAGAAACATAAAACTTTGAGGGATAATGGAACTGAAATTTTTAAAAGGTTTTACTAGATAGATTTTGCTACATAATGTCTTCCATCTTGTGAAAGTGAAGTACAGATGCTTTTTTTGAGTGGTACTGATTTTGACAAGGTGCGGTTGGTATTGGCCAGTGGATTTACTCCATCATTTTTCAACAATATTTCCCCATGAACATGAACTCTGTTGTAGCTGCTCAGCCACGGGAAAATACCTCGATATATTTGAAATAAGAAGTCCCCCTTTTCCCCCTTTTTAATTAAAATTTTCTACCGTCATCGATTGTCCCCTCTCATATTTGTCCATCTTCGTTTCTGCATTTACACAATAATCCAAGTGAAGGGAAAAAAAAACATCTTTATTGTCAAGCTTCTGATAAAAGTTGTTCTCATTTTCCTTTCTTTCTGGTGCCCTGTTTCTGACTTGTCCACTTGGTTCCTAACGAGCAGGGCAGTTCGTCCTATTTCCCCAATCGTCAGAGAGACAAATTGCTTTCCAACAGGACTTGAAAGACAAGGTTTTTTTCAGAAATTCTGTCTGATTGGCGATAATTGTGCTTCGGTTTGCTTCCAATACGAATCAGAGTAAACATCTGTTTGTTTTATATTGTATGATTTCTTCATCTTTATTTCATGTTATTCTGTTATTCAACGATTATAATTTCTCTAACCTTCATTCGTTTTCGATATTTGGGTGATTGTTCGTTGCTTTCGCTTCTTAGTTTATTTTTCATTTGTCCCATCTCCTCGTTTCGTAAGTTTTCCTGTCTGCTGTTCCCTGTCATCTTTTATAAAATTTATTCTTTGCTGATCATTTTCATATCCTGTACTCGAATTACTTCCTTATTGGACTTTTGGGCTTTTTTTTTAGCATTTCCTGCTTCTTTAGTAATAATAATAATAATAATAATAATAATAATAATAAAATAATAATAATATAATGATAATAATAATAATAAAATAAAATATAATATTTTAATCAATACAAATATAAAATAAAAATAATAATAATAATTAATAATAAGGCTTTCTGTAAATGCCTATTAAGCAGGTCTTATGGAGAGAGAGAGAGAGAGAGAGAGAGAGAGAGAGAGAGATTCATTTCAACAACAATAATAATAATAATAATAATAATAATAATAATAATAATGGCTTTCTGTAAATGCCTGTTAAGTAGGTCTTATTGGAGAGAGAGAGAGAGAGAGAGAGAGAGAGAGAGAGAGAGATAGAGAGAGAGAGAGAGAGAGAGAGATTCAACAACTAATAATAATAATAATAATAATAATGGCTTTCTGTAAATGCCTGTCAAGTAGGTCTTATGGAGAGAGAGAGAGAGAGAGAGAGAGAGAGAGAGAGAGAGAGAGAGAGATTCAACAAATAATAATAATAATAATAATAATAATAATAATAATAATAATAATAATAACAATAATAATAATAATAATAAAAATAATAATAATAATAATAACAATAATAATGGCTTTCTGTAAATGTCTGTTAAGTAGGTCTTATATAAGCCTACTGTTTTTGAAATCCATCCTATGGTCATTCTCCCAACAATGCCTAGCTATAGCACTCCCCTGAGAGTTAAGCTGTACTTCCCTTCTATGTTCTTGGACTCTATTCCTTATTCCCCTTCCTGATTCCCCCACATATCTGTCTCCACAATTGTTGCAATTGATTATGTATACCCCCGCTACATCATCTGTATTAATGTCTTCTCCTTCCAAATTAACAGTAGGCTTATATACAAAAGCAACAAAATTAGTAACAGGAGGGTAGTAGAAGGTGCACTTATCAGAGAGATTAATTAGTAATTGAAGGATACAAAGGTTTTACCTCAGAAGATCCCATAAACCGAGCTTTGATATTAAAAGAAGCTAAGATTGACCCTGCTGACCTGGAGATTAGGTTTCCTGCCCAACAGACTTTTGGTGACCACACCCTCACCACAAGGGTGAATCCCATTGACCATCAGCTCAGGATATCAGAGCGACAAGAGGGGATTGGCAACTCTCAAGAAAACCAGAACAGCCATCACATAAATGACAGCTCAACGAGAAGAAGTTCCAGAAGACTGCTGGGCCTTGACCCAGGCTAACATCCCAAACATCTCTTGAGAATGGGCCACAGACAGGGCCTGAAAGTACTCGAGTGTGGAGTAAAACTAAATGTAAATACTTAGAAGTAAACAAGTTACAATGTGATTTTGTGGGTTTCTTTTTCAATCTTCAGAAGAAAACTGAAAGAAGTTTTTGTTTGGTTAATAATAATAATAACAATAATGGCTTTCTGTATGTGCCTGTTAAGCAAGTCATGTGGAGAGAGAGAGAGAGAGAGAGAGAGAGAGAGAGAGAGAGAGAGAGAGAGAGAGAGAGAGAGACTCAACAACTGAAATGCTTTCGGGCAATACACTTGATTTTCGCAATTTTCAAAATGTTTCAGTAAAGAAGAGAAGAAGGAAACTTCCGGAGAACATAATCAAGGAAATTGGCTTCCAGGAGAAGTGGCTGCCTATCTCCTTAAGACTTTCAAGGTCTACTTTACTTTGGCAAGTGAATTTTCATGGAGCTACACCACTTAATTTTTTCGTTTTCTGTAAAAGAAAACTATTGAGATGGCTTTGTCTACCGGTCCACACTTTTTCTGTCCGCCCTTAGATCTTAAAAACCACTGAGGCTAGAGGGCTGCAAATTGGTATGTTGATCATCACCCTCCGATCATCAAACGGAACAAATAGCAATCCTTTAGCCTCATTAGCTTCTATTTTATTTAAGGTTAAAGTTAGCCATAATCGTACGTCTGGCAACTGTATAGGACAGACCGCCACCGGGACGTGGTTAAAGTTTGACGGGCCGCGGCTCATACAGCATTATACCGAAACCACCAAAAGATAGATCTATTTTCGGTGTCCTTGATTATACGCTATGAGGGAAACTCGATTACGCCGAAGAGAGTTCAGCGCATTTTTTACTTCTTTTTATTTGTCACTGGATCACTCGAAAATTCCCGCTACTGAGTTCCATTCTCGGTCCTTCTTCTTTCATTCCTCCAGGTAACATCTGGGGTAGGAAAAGAGCAGGTCACCAGAGCTATAGTAGATTCACATCAACCGTGCATTTGATGTCTAGGCCAGTCCCTTACGACGCTCCTGATTGGCTGTTGATAAGCCAATCACAGGGCTGGAAACTCTCAGTCTCTCTCGAGAGTTCACATGGGTAGGATCTATGTTCCACCTCTCTTGAGAGATACGTCTTTCAAAAGTATCCCTCAGTAGAGGTGGAACATGCATCCTGCCTATGTGAACTCTCGAGAGAGGCTGAGAGTTTCCAGCCCTGTGATTGGCTTATCAACAGCCAATCAGGAGCGCCGTAAGGACTGGCCTAGACATCAAATACACGGTTGATGTGAATCTACAATAGCATGACGTCATCTTACTCATCATAATTGAAACACAAGTCTTTCGTTATTCTGCAGATGCCTTTCCTCTGTCTGTTTGTTATGATTTGGAGTAATACCTCATAAAAAAAGAATTGGAATTTTTAATACCTTTTGTTCATCTTTCAGATAATAATTTGTCGTGTTTTATTAGCACAATCCTTGCCACTTACTCTTCACTATTATATTTATTACGCAAATTTTCCTTTCACGACGTACCATTTAGCATAATTCCATTCTTTACCAAGCGTCGCGTGCTTGTTTTTCACTAATCTTGTTAGGGCTCAGTGATAATTCTTCCTTTTTGAACTGCAGAAAAGACGTTCGACTCGTTTCCACTTCGCGTGAGAATATGGCTGAGTGTAAATCTGTATTCTGGTGCACAACTCTCATTCTCTGGGGCTTTTATTTTATCCTTTTTGGTAACCTGATGTCGTCTGTGCACTGAAGCATTTCTAAAGCCTTTCTGCCTTCTTTTCTTATTCTCCGACATTCTTCTTTTCCCTCGCGTGTTCTAAGAATACGGTATTCTCTCGTGAGAAGAGGAAATTTTTTGGAGATGGTGGTCATGGCAATTGTTCTCTCTCTCTCTCTCTCTCTCTCTCTCTCTCTCTCTCTCTCTCTCAAGGCTTCTTCCTAACATACGACAACAAAAGGATGTGTTAATTTTGACATATATAAAGCGCGTCGTACTTATGATTCAAGATAAAACCTCGACTCTCTCTCTCTCTCTCTCTCTCTCTCTCTCTCTCTCTCTCTCTCTCTCTCTGCTCTTTCCTAACAAACGAACAAAAGGATATGTAAATTTTGACATGTAAAGTGAGTCTACTTATGATTCAAGAAAAGAAACTTGAAAACAGGAAAGTTTTACTAAATCAAAGCGAGTGTATCTATGGCACACTGACACTGGCCCCCTATTTCCCTGTATTTCCTTCTTTCCATAGTGCATTATGTACTAATACATAGAAACAATTCACACCCAGATATGAATACAAACATATCTTGGAAACTAAGCAGAGCAGGGAAAGTGTTTTGATTATTCGCAAAGGTGACTGGATGAAGACGCATCATAAGAAAATATCTTGAAGTCTAACGAAAGAACCATGGTGGACAGATAATACCATATTCAAAAGTGGCACATGAATACAACTTTTCGTATCTTTGATTCAGTTTGATGATTTCCATGTATATGTGGTTTAATTTGATTAATCTAAGTGATTTGATTTTATTTCCATGTATTTGTGATTCCATTTGATTACTCTAAGTGATTTACTTTGATGATTTACAAATTTATTTAATTTGATTCGTCTAAGTTATTTAATTTGATTATTTCCGTATATACTTGATTTAATTTGATTCGTCCGATTGATTTAATTTGATTCGTTTACGTTATTTAACTTGATTATTTCCATATATACGTGATTTAATTTGAATCGTCTGATTTAATTTGATTCGTATGTAATTTAATTTGATTCGTTTAAGCGACTTAATAGATGATTTCTATACATACTTGATTCAATTTGATTCGTCTAATTGATTTCTTAATTTGATGATTTCTATGTATACGTGATTAATTAGATGATTTCCATACATACGTGATTTAATTTAATTCGTCTAACTAATTTCATTTGATGATTTCCTTGTATATACGTGATTAATTAGATGAGTTCCATATATACGTGATTTGATTTAACTCGTGCAAGTGATTTAATTTGAGGATTTCGATGTACAAATCGTTGCCTGAGTTAGAATCATGAAAGACGACGGATGGAGTTTAAAAAAAAAATATATACCCATAAAAAAATAAAAAAAATAAATAAATAAAAAAGTAAGACGAAAACAACCTCACTATCCCAGCCTCCCTCAGCCCATCCCTCCTCCTACCGTGCCCCGACAGTGCAAGCAACTGGTGCCAAGCTACCCTACCGGACCGTGGTCTAAGTTCGTTTTCTCAAGGTTCATCTAGTGGTTTTTGTTCTTTGAGCTTGTTGAATTAGCATTCTCATATAAGTCGTATGAAAATCCTTGAGTTATAGAGGAGTTTATCGGAAAAAATTAAGTGAAAACATACATTGTTAATATTGCATTAAATACATTTTGGACAAAATTTGAAATTTCTTGAATACGCAGAGTTATACCAAACTCTCACCGTGACCGTGAAAAACAAATATGGAAAAGGACGATTCATGCACTGGAAAATACTCACTCTTTACGCTGGTCCTTTGGAGCATTTGAAACGGGAAACCGACAGGAATTCGTCTTGAAACCTGTAGATATTTTATTCAAAATTAGATATGCGATTAAAAATCTGTTTACGCAAAAGAAATACACCAGACTACTTTCGAAAGTTAATACCTGCCTTATTTCCATTTTCATTTTGAAAAAAATGTACATCTTTCCCCGTAGTTAATTGCTATACTATGATCATCAATACCTACTTCAAATTTAACTGGTTATTGAACAATAGAAACTACGGTACTTCGCCCCAATATGATAGCCAAACATTAACGACTTTGGTATGCCCACATTTCCAGGGGTCCATCCCAGGCCCCCTTCTCCTTTAAAACCTCATCTAAATAAACCATCCATCATGATAAGTTTACAAAGCAAGGCCTAAGAGGGCAAGAACATTCTGAAGGCCTCAAATGGGTTGTGTTGGTAGTAGGTAAACATACCTTTTCCCGCGACTGATTACCATTAACAGTTTTTTGTAATGAAACCGGAACAGGAGAGGCACATTTCACAAAAATCAATTCACTCTGAAACTATACTGAAAAGTCAAAAAGTGAAATGCAGTACCATGTATGTTATCCAATAACCTGTAAAATTCCAGATAGCTGTGCCATTAATCCTATGAGAACAAAGCATTATTTTATCTGAACTGCCAAGGACACAAAGTTCTCCTCAAAGACTACCATACAAGAGGGACATCTCTATCTGTTGCCTTTCGATTAAACGCTGCACCGAACTACTGCACCTGTTGCATATTCATTGCATAAAGGCGTCGCGGTTAAGTGAAAGAGGAGAGGATCCACCATTGAATTGGTCTGACACTGGGAATTCCAGGCAGGTCGCTTTCCAGCCGAGAGAGAAAGTTCGGCCTGAAGGACATCATGCTACATAGTTTAAAATGATGATTCTGACTCCACATCCTCTCTAATCTCCACTGGAATTCTGTCCCCAGGACTAAGGATATACACATCTGGCATCAAGATAGTTGATAATGAGGTGAAGCTGGGCGTTCTCGGTTTGTAGACAGGATTATCATTATTAATCTGTATCGTGTTCATGATTATCAATTTCAGAATGGAGCACAAGTTCACTTACTAATATATCCGTCATCATTATAGAAAATGTAATAATATAATTTGTATTAAATTTACAAGTATCTTGTGGCATGGACATGAAAATAAATCATAGTTTTTGTGTTTTTTTTCTTTCTTTTTGGTGTTTTTACGTTTTGCATGGAACAGTGGTTATTCAGCAACGGGACCAACGGCTTTACGTGACTTCCCGAACCACGTCGAGAGTGAACTTCTACACCCAGAAATACACATCTCTCACTCCTCAATGGAATGCCTGAGAATAGAACTCACGGCCACCGAGGTGGCACGCCAAAACCAAAACCGACCACGCCACTGAGCCCCCCCATAGTTTGTTGTTGTTAATGCTTTGATATTATACTTTATTAGAATGAGGAAATGAAGAAGATCAAACCTAAATCATTTTGGAAGGAAAGTTTAGAAAAAAAAATTCGAGTGTTTTGATCAAAGGTAAGATGGAGCAAAATATGTTCATATGGATGCATGAAGAAGGAAAACCAAAACATCATAACATTTAGTGAGGCAAAAGAATCTGTTTCGAGTAACCTGGATAATGGGGTAAAGGACAGAAAATTCTTTGGTTCTCATAAAAACAGTGCAAGTTGGAAACATCGGTATCGAATGCAAATAGTATTGCTTCCGTTGTCAGTATTGGGGAAATCTGCAGCGTGATGTATGTAGTGGGATTTGTTTACTATTTTTTTTCTAGCTCTTTTGTACGTCCGGATTTTCCTTGTTCCACAAATCAGATATGCTACTCTGGACCAGTGGTTCTCAACCTTTCTTTTGGACCATGCATCCTTTCCTAAAGTTGCCGGCCTCAAAAAGGTGTATTCCAACGTTATGCGACAAAATACTATACACACACACACACACACACACAAGATAGCGGAGAGAAAGACCAGCGTGACCTCTCAGTAGTGAGGACCGTTGCACTGCGTTTTGTGTGGTCCTAGAGTCAGTTTCAGACTGTCAACTGTTGTCACGATTCCTTCCCCCACCCCAGCTCTGAAATTCACCCCTTGGTGGAGAATTCCTCTCTGTTGAGAAGCAATGCCCCAATAGATTTTATTTTATCATTTCAATATCATGTGTTCAAAAATATTCAAGTAATTCCTAGAATTCTTACTCATTTTTCTTATGTCCACCACTCCGATTTCCATGTGCACTCATGATTCAGAAAATGAGGATTTACCAGAGGATGTTGAAGGCTGCCAATTGGTTTCAACTGTCATTTAAAAAAAAAAAAAAAAAAGCTCCATAATAATGGCACTTTATTGTCATAAGCTAAGTACGGGGCGGGGGGGGTTGGGCGGTTGTCAAAATCGTTGAATACTACCATTATCCTCATCTTCATTGCTGCCATTTCCGCAAAAAAACGCAGGAAATAATTTACTGTTTCGTTATACCCACTAACATGCCTCGTCAAGAACTCTATCGTAATAAGCTGTGTCACTGCGTTGGTGTATTACATTCAATTACTTGGACACGTTTTTTTCCGTCTCGGGAACTTCTGAATGGGACAATTTCGTGATTAAACGCCAATCTTTGAGTGGGTTCTACAATGAAAGTAATTCGAAGCATTTTTAGGAAGAAATAGAACTTGCAGTAGTTTTTTCATCAAGCTAGTGTTCATTAACCTGTACAGTAACCAAAGGGCAATGAAAAGTCCAGAAGAAAAGCACAAAATGTCAAAAGTTCCGGCATATCGAGAGATACGACTGTTTCCTCTAAACGCGGTTGAGAAAAAAGTTTTAGTATTAATTGGAGCCACACTACTTACATGCGTAAAGTTTACCCTTGCATCGTCAAACTTTTTCAGTTGGCGTTCAACTTCTCACTGGAGAGAGAGAGAGAGAGAGAGAGAGAGAGAGAGAGAGAGAGAGAGAGAGAGAGAGAGAGAGAGAGGTGACATTATACTGAGAATAGATGCCAATTGTTGCAACAACTTAGAAAATCCATCTTGGCGTTAAAATATTACCAAAAGGTTTGCTGCTAGATCTCTCTCTCTCTCTCTCTCTCTCTCTCTCTCTGATCGTGAGTACCCGGCCTAAGAACAGGAACATAATTTTTTTTGCTATAAGGCAATTGTACTGTAATCTAAAAATAACTTTTTCACAAAAATATTCTCATTGAGAATAATTGAGAAAAATATGGCCAACAATGAATTCTTGGAAATCATGCATTCTTCAAAACATGTGAAGAAGTTAGACCTAAAGGCCAAGCACTGGGACTTATTAGGTCATTCAGCGCTTAAACGAAAATTAACAGTTAAAGGTTTGAAAGGTGTAACAGGAGGAAAACCTCAAAGCAGTTGCACCATGAATCAATTGGAAGAGAATATGAAAGGAGATACTGTTAAAATGTAAAAGCAAACGAAAGTGGTTGCAGCTAGGGGCCGAGGACACGCTGCAAAGAACCTTAAGTAATGCGTACAGTGCACCGCAAGAGGCGCACTGACAGCACTATCCCCGTAAGGGGTTACTTGTGAGGGTACGAAAAATAACCACTAATAAGACTCGCCCTTAAAAATAAATAAGATTAAACGCCCAGTATCATAAGATATGAGCAGATGAATGAGATATTCCCGCATATCAAAAAAAAAAAAAAGAAAAAAAAAAAAAAAAAAAAAAAAAAAAAAAAGAGCTGATTGAAAAGTCGCTCCCACAAAAAACAACCCTGTTTATTAAGAGGCCGAAATATTCCATTCATGGAAGGTCATTAAGCGTTTTTCCCTTCTTTCCTTTCTTCCTTCCGGAGACTAAATGGATTGTTTTCCCGGCAGGCACATAATAATCCCAGCAGGATTATCATCACAAACCCATGTTATGTTTTTCCATCTTTTTTCTTTACCACTTTTTCTTTTCCTGTAGATGGACGCAAGGAGGAAAGAGAGATGGTGATAATCATGTTGTTGGAATGGATTGGAATATAGAGTTTAGGCCAGGGGGCCAAGCACTGGGACCTATGAGGTCATCAGCGCTGGAAAGGAAATTGAGAGGGGGTAGGTCTGAGCGGTGTAACAGGAGGAAAACCTCGCAGTTGCACTGTGGAATAATTGTTAGTAGAGGGTGGATAGCGAGATGGAAGAAAGAGAATATGAACGGAGGTACAGTAAATGGAATGAAAGGGGTTGCAGCTAGGGGCCGAAGGGACACTGCAAAGAACCTTTAGTAATTACCTTATTCCAAATCTGGATGCCAATTATTCCCTCATTTTCTTAAACGGAATCTGTTCTTTTGAGTTTTAAAACAGGACATAAAGAAGACGCTATTATCCGAAAATTAAGGCTACATTATGTAAAGATTCAGTTTTTTTTTTTTTTTTTTTTTTTTTTACTGTTTGTTAGTGTTTTTTATTTAATAAAGAAAAACTTTAACGGTTTTCTTTTGTGTGTATGTGTCTAAACTGACTCCTTCATTCGTATTCGCTGCCGAATTCGAAAAAGTTACAGTACCTACTCGAGCACTCAAAGAAATCTTTCTTTTTTTCCGAATAAGCACAGCTCTTCTCTCTCTCTCTCTCTCTCTCTCTCTCTCTCTCTCTCTCTCCCAGCTTTCTTCCCTTTAATATACATTACTGCGTCATTTTTCACTCTGTATTTCTTAAATTATTCATCACAAACTATCTTTGATTTCCGCCCAAGAGACAAAGACATTTCTCCCAAGAGGTCGATTTGTTCTTTTTCTTCTCAACGATCCCGCAGACAACCGAACCTTGCTAATGAGGGCGACGTTATTACCCACATCGATACCTCTTTGTCTCTCGCTTTTTTTTTTTTATATATATATAATATATATATATATATATATATATATATATATATAATATATATTATATATATAATATATATGTGTGTGTGTGTGTGTATATATATATATATATATATATATATATATATATATATAATATATATATATATATATATATATATATTTCACTTTTGTATATGATATCTTGCCATAATCGATTTTCAAGTAAAGATACGCGAATGAATCGACTTTCTACAAGCAATATTTAATTATTAATTTTTATCGTAACGGCGAATCGAAATTTCCAGGTAGGTTTTTCTAGGATATTCACTTAAAAGAATGGAAGTTCATTAACAATGACAGATTTCATATAGAATCCCAACCGGGATGGAGAATCGGTATCGGAAATCTATTACAACTCGTAGCGACCTTTCATACCAATGAAAACTTGGCGTCGGTTCAGCAATCAGCATACCTGGAGTTTCAAAGCAGGTAACTGGATCCTCATTACCAGGAAAGCGACTTGATTCGATAAAGCCCAATGCTTCATTTTTAACTTCAAACTGGAACACCCTGCAATATTGGCATTGAGATTGCTGTTGAACGTAGATTGCTTCGGTTGAATTAGGCTTCATTTAATATGAAGTCACTTCAATCAACATATAATGAATTTCCTGTTAACACTATAATCGGCATCAATAGAAAAATGTCATCTGCAATTCTCCCTCTCGCGTTTCACTCGATAGAGATTCGTATTTGGTGATAGTTATGCACCAAGGACATGACGGCATTACGGGAACAGTCATCACCAGGCTGTTTCTGAGTGTATGTGATTAAAGAGAAACCCCGCCATCAACGGCGATTTGCGTTTCATTTCAGCATTCGAACCAGATTTTAATGTGTTTTTTGTTATATAAAAAAGGTAATTTGGCTGTTATTTTATTTACGAGCTTGATGGCGCGCGCTACGGGGCGCAGTAACCCGGCGCTGCCCGTCATGTCTCCCCTTACCCTACCATACCACGCCCCCACCACGGGTTGGACACACAGGTTTGCAGGAGGGGGGGGGGGGTGGATGCGTCATATCGTACCGTTCCCCCCCCCCCCTCCCCCCCCCCTCCCTACCCCTACCCTACCCACCCCCATCCAGTGCGGACAAACAGGAAAGATCCACTCGGATTCTTCTATTATAGGTCTATTTTTTTTTCCTGAAAGCAGATGTGGCTGAGAGTTTCATACAGCAATATACGCTGTACAGACAACTCGATTGCCCAAGACACTTCGTTTTTTTTATACAGTAGATGTTATTCTTGGTAGTATGTATCTGCGTCAAAGAAGACTTTTTTTTTTTCTGATGTTTTTGGACACGAATCCTCTTCGCTTTCCGCCGCCTAAGCTTTTAGGAAAAGATATGGATACAGACAGTTTTTTACCTTTCCATTTCCATGTGTTGATTTTAGCCTTAATAAATAGTTGTGTATTTTATACATTTGTTGATACTTTTTTGGATGTAAAGTTTTTCGTTTTCCTTACTTTTATAGGAAATTTGTTTATGTTAATTTTTAGCGTCTCAAATTATTATTATATTATTATTATTTTATTAGGATTATTATTATTATTATTATATTATTATTATTATTATTATTAAGCTTCCAAAAAAATATTATGGCGTTCATAAAAGAGAGAGAGAGAGAGAGAGAGAGAGAGAGAGAGAGAGAGAGAGAGAGAGAGAGAGAGAGAGAGAGAGAAGCAAAAATTAATAGGACAAAATTGATACAGGCCTTGATTGACTTTCATATCCTCACAAAAGTTTTCTTTTGTCAAAGGAATCTTTCAACATCTACGGCAATGAGTGTACTATCTGCTGAGCAGTGCCCAGATTAGTTGCGAAGAAAAATGAATGTGTAAATAAGTAAAAAATGCGTCGACGTTTCTTTTCGGTGCCATCGAGTTTTCTGTGTAGCGTATAAATGCTGTATGAAGCTTATAGCCACGTCCAATGAAGCTTTTAACCGAGATCCATGAAACTGTCAGCCGCTACCCGGTGTTGGCCCGTGTTTATGGAACCTACAACGCTACCAGACGTACGATTATGGCTAACTTTAACATCAAGCGAAATAAAATCTACTAAGGTTACAGGGCTGCACTTTGGTACGTTTGATAATTAGAGGGTGGATGATCAACATACCAATTTGCAGCCCTCTAGGCTCAGTAGCTTTTAAGATCTGAGTGCTGACAAAAAAGTGCCGACGGACGGACAGACAAATAGCCATCACAAAAGTTTTCTTTGACAGAGAGAAAAAAAAAATATACGAGAAATATGTATTGAAAGGCCAACTCCCGATAGAAAATGAAGCTCGGATTCAAATTGCCTGATCGAAAACTGATGATATTCGATATTCATCAGGTAATGTTGTCTTTCCAAGTTAACGAATGACCTTTAATTTCAGGTCGAAGGTCATTCGCGTCGACCGATAAGGAGGTTAAAAGAATTTACTTTAGCTCGTTCACATATATCTTTCAAATTCGGACCCGTTTCACTGGGCCATTAGTATCATTCAAGCTCGCTGGCTAAGTTAAGTTTATTTGCCTCCACTGCGACGAAGGTAATACAGACGGTTACATAATAAATAACTGAGGGAAGGGGGAAAAAATTCCGCAATATTTCGTGAGGCTTTCTCGTTCGCTTTCATTCTTTCCTTGGATGAAGAATGAGCGCGAACTGACATCATTTTTCACTCTGTTCATTATGAAATGCCATTCAAACAACTCGCCAGCGAAACACCCACTGCTCTATAACGTGGAGTCTAGACTTTCCTGTTAACGAAGAGGAAAATATCGATTTACATGCGTAACATGTCATAAAGTCTCCTCTTTCACGGGAATGTTAATAATTACTGTGATCTAAATATTATGTCAAATGATGCGAACGGGGCGTCCATTTAACTGTCATGGATATAGGAGATATTTATCAATCAATCATTTCATTTAATTATATAGACTCAAAATATTTCTGTTTATTCTTTTTCACGTCATTGTTCCTTGTAAACTTGTTCCATATGAACAGGTTTAATAATAATAATAATAATAAATAATAATAATAATAATAATAAGATTAACATAATTATAAAACTACGCCTTGAATTATGTAACTGGCTGGATGAGCGAGATATCCATTGCTTCTCCTCCTTATTCACTGTAAAATTACCAAACGGTTTACTTTGATAAGACAAAGACGGAAAACGCTCTAATTTATAGCAACTCTAGCACTACCACACACACACACACACACACACACAGAGAGAGAGAGAGAGAGAGAGAGAGAGAGAGAGAGAGAATTCTTTTAATATCCTCCTTCAGTGTCGATCCTAGCCTTCATCCATCGCGTAAGCTCCCCACCCACCCCTCCAATCATTTTCCCACAAAGAAAAATAATATTCTCTCTCGAAAGACAACTAACTTTACTGGCTTGAAAGCCGTTACTGATAAGGAGAGCGCTCGCTTCTGCAGTCGCAAATTTTATGACAACGACGTTCCATTCCACGCTAACCTCAGGCTCTGCAGATATAACTTCCCCAACAATGCTTTCGCGCAGGAAAGATTCATTTCAAGAAAAACAAGTAAAATATGCGACGAAGTTTCTACGGCGCAATCGAGTTTTCTGTACAACGTACAATGCTGTATAAAACCATCAGCTATCGGTAGCGTTTCAATCTCTCACCTGATGCGGTAGAGTGAGGGTGAGGGTTAGAGGAGTTGCAATTTGGTATGTTTGACGATTGGAGGGTGGATGATCACCATGCCAATTTGCAGCCCTTAGTTCTGACACAACCTCTAATTTCCTTACGAACCCCACTTTCATCTACGTCACTCCCTTTTGATTTATAGTGACGGGTTGGTAGAGAACAGAATGACGTCGTTTCGCGATTCTCTGACGAAAATGTTCTGTATATATCACCTTAGCATATTCTGTTGAGATTAAACTGACGTACGATAACAATTATACGGCTGCCTTGTCTTTCACGAATTCTCCTCTAAAAATATTTTCTTTTTGTAAAAAATCAGACTATGGGTTTTCTAACAAGGAGAACATACCAAAATAAAAGGGAAAAGGTCTTATCCTTCGAGTGTTGTACCGAATGACTTGCGTTTTAAAATTTATAGTCTTTACAGTGAAACATGAAAAAATTTGAAAATATTTTACATGTCTCCTTTCAAAATGTAAACAAAAGGACTCTCTCTGGAGATTTTGTGAGGAAATCAATTCAGGAAATGTCCCTCAGCAATTATAGAAATTCAAATTTCCAAACTTAGGCCTCACTTAACATTTCAAAAGAGTTAGCTTATGTTCATTCAATGGGAGGAAACTCCAATCCTGCAGTAATGTATTAATCACTTCGCTCAAAGTTGTTTATTCAAAAATATTATTATTATTATTATATTATATTATTTATTATTATTTATTATTATTATTATTTTTTTTTTTTTTTTTTTTTGCTCTATCACAGTCCTCCAATTCGACTGGGTGGTATTTATAGTGTGGGGTTCCGGGTTGCATCCTGCCTCCTTAGGAGGTCCTCAGTCTTCTTACTATGGTGCCGTTTCTAGGATCACACTCTTCTGCATGAGTCCTGGAGCTACTTCAGCCTCTAGTTTTTTCTAGATTCCTTTTCAGGGATCTTGGGATCGTGCCTAGTGCTCCTATGATTATGGGTACGATTTTCCACTGGCATATCCCATATCCTTCTTATTTATTTCTCTATTTTCAGATCTTGATACTTATCCAATTTTTCCCTCTCTTTCTCTTCAATCTGGTGTCCCATGGTATTACGACATCAATGAGTGATACTTTCTTCTTGACCTTGTCAATCAACGTCACGTCTGGTCTGTTTGCACGTATCACCCTATCCGTTCTGATACCAAAGTCCCAGAGGATCTTTGCCTGATCATTTTCTATCACTCCTTCAGGTTGGTGCTCGTACCACTTATTACTGCAAGGTAGCTGATGTTTCTTTGCACAGGCTCCAGTGGAGGGCTTTTGCTACTGAATCATGCCTCTTTTTGTACTGGTTCTGTGCAAGTGCCGGGCATTCACTTATTATTATTATTATTATTATTATTATTATTATTATTATTATTCAGAAGATGGACCCTATTCATATGGAACTAGCCCACCAAAGGGACCATTGCCTTGAAATTGAAGCTTCCAAAGAATAAGGGGTTCATTGAAAGAAGCACCAGAGCGTAATGGGAAATGCAGAAAGTTAATAAAAAACTTGACATATTATTATAATAAAAGTTGAATTGTATTAGGGTAATGTATTGCGCGTTTGCACGAACTTCTGAAGTCCCAATTGCGCGACATCCTCTGAAGGTAGGCTGTTCCAGAGTCCAACGGTGTTAGGAATAAAGGATATCTGGAACTGAGAAGGTCGACAACGAGGTTCATTGACTGCAAATTAGTGCTGCTGTTCGTTCAGCGAATCTGGTGGCTCTCTCTCGGCAGGGAAAAGGGGGTCAGGGATCTATTGGGATAGTGAAAGATCTCTGTTCAAACACAGCTTATGAATGGCATGAATGATCGGTAGCATAAAGGAAGTCGCCGAATGAATGCTTCAATATCAGTTGGCTGATGAAGTCGTTAACAATAACGAGCGAATGAGAATCAGGACTCGATACGAAAGCTCAACCATGCGAAAGCGAATTAGTAGACCAATCAGGCTGAACAGAAAAGATTTTAGTATGAATGGACGAATCTAAAACTTTCGATAAGATTTTACAGATTTATTGTTTTCATCTAATCGATACTCCACAAATAAGTGAATAAAAAACATGAGGTTTGACATAAATTCCCCAAAGAAGGGGTTTACAACCTGGGGTACGTCGAGGGTCTGCCCGGGTAGGTACGCGCTCCCCATGGCACTCGAATGAACGTTAGATGCCAACCTTCGGTGTGCTTAAGCGAAAACTGCTCCTCGGCCAAACTAGGATAGTTAATGAAAAAAAGTTTCAGCCATTTCATTAACTACCTTTGCAGCTGATGTAATAACAATGTATTTTGATTTTGCAGCTCAGTACCATAACCTTGAAAATTTACTGCATATCCAGAGGTAAATAATTATAAAAAGTTGTCTTTATTTTCTATGGAGATCTTATGTTTACAATATTATTGGTTATGTCAGAAGAGTTATGTACTAACTTCCTCTCTGTACAGTTTTTCTGATTTGGTTTTGTTTTCCACGTTTTACAAAGTGAAGGGGGTACATTACTGACATTACAAATACCCGAAAGGGTACGTGGGGAGAAAAAGGTTGAAAATCCCTGCCCTAAACGATAGCAAGTGTGTTATGGAAGCTATCAAATATTCCATCGTCAGAGGTGGATTATTATTCAAATAAACGAAACATCCATTATCAGAGATTTGGTAATCCGCACACTTTAATGAAAGGAAAATGCTTGCTGGAATGGCTGCAATAAACGTTGGACTTACACGAGAAATTAAATTAAAAAAGTTTGCTGAAGCAAATTAAAACTATGGGCACCTGTCGACAGCTACGAAAAATGAAAATGGTCAGTCAAAAGTTAATTCTATATCCTCTAAATTGTGATCCATAACAGTCCTTTCTGGACTATTGAATTTTCATTTCGGGGGAGGGAGGGGAGTTAGAAATATATGTATTACATTCCGTTGGTACGTGAAGTATTGGAAAGTATTTATTTATGTATGTGTTGTGTATTTTTTGTTATTTCCTGTTGGGGGAGGGCAATTTAGCGATGGAATTTTCTAATATATATATATATATATATATAGTATATATATTATATATATATATATATATATATATACATATATACATACATATAGATTATATATATATATATATATATATATATATATATATATATATATATATATATATATATATATATATATATCTCTCTCTCTCTCTCTCTCTCTCTCTCTCTCCTCTCTCTCTCTCTCTCTCTCTCTGGCCAGTTCGACCTAGGGATATAAAGCATGAACGATAAAAATGAAAAATCTGGAACATGGCACATTTGCTATGCTAATATTAGAGATATATTTTTTTATTAAAATAAAAATGTTTGTTTCAGTTCTTGTGTTATGATACTTTCCCCTAAGGATCTCCTAAATATGAAATTTGTTCCATCATAATATACTGCAAAGCGCTGTTTCATTCCTGTAAATAGTGGAATTCCAAGTAATATTCTAGGCCACACATTTATTCTGCTAGTTACGAGGTACGATAAATTCAGTTTATTTATCTGGCAACCCCTTTACTTCACATATACAGTAGTTGCAAACACCGCCCGTGTTCGTAGGAGATAAGGAACCGCATTTAACAGCTGGGATTACACCTTGATTTAGAAGAGGGTCCTTCCCATTAGTCCAAATGGAACCTGAGGGAGCCCTCCACCCCTTCCCTTCCCTTCACTTACCCAAGACCATTCTACCCTTTGCATCCTTTCCCAAAAACCCTTCCATGCCAACAGAGAGAGAGAGAGAGAGAGAGAGAGAGAGTTGCTATGCTGAATTGTTTCCCCAGAAGTTCAAGCGAAGATGCAATGCATCGCTACCCTGATATTAGTCATCTTACATTTTAATACATTTTTATGTGTTTTTTAAATTTATTTCTTCTTTTTTAATAGGTTGAGTCTCATTTTTTGTAATTCCCTTTACGTCCTCTAAATTCTTCCTAACGAACACCATTATATTCTTCGGAGGCATGAATTTAAAGTCAATGGCCCCTGGGATTGTTCCATATGAATAAGATTCATCTTCTCAATAACAATAATAATAAAATAATAACTGAAGTCTAGCAATATAAGTACGAAGTGTTTATATACATAAATGTTACGTAACAGTTTAAGAGAAAACTATTATGGAAATGGTTCCCTTCTTTATCTCCTAATGTCTTTTTCCTCTCCTTTCTGAATCCCCAACTAACTCCCTATTTGTAGCCGAGATAATGGCATCGCTGTCCCAGACCGTCGGTTTAACTTACAGAAATGCTTTTAGCTAAAATGCTAAAGTAAGTAATAGCTATATGTTAAAATCACCGCACAATACAATACAAAAATAAGATATAACAAATATCATAAAAACAAAACAATGTCATTAGTAATGAAAGGAAAATTATTCAACTTGGCTGTTCTATTGTAATGTATATACTACTTGTAGCCATTTGTAAAGTGCCTATAATACAATAATATATATATATAATATATATATAATAATATATATATATGCATTTGATATATATATATATATATATAATATATAATATATATATATTATAATATAAAAAAAAAAAAAAATTTAAATATATTCTATATAATATAGAGATATAGATATTAGATATACATATATATAAAATATATAATATAGATATATATATATATATATATATATATATAATATAATATAATATATATAATATATATATATAGATTATTAATATATATTATAGATATATATTATATATATATATATAATAATATATCTAGATATAGATATCTATATATATATATAGGATATATAGATATATATATATATATATATATATATATAATATATATATATATATATACATATATATAATATATTATATTATATAGATACGTATATATAATATATATATATATATATATATATATATATATATATATATATATATATATATATATATTTTATATATATATCTGAATGACCCAAAGTCTGAAACAAAG
>NC_087207.1:99026369-99036369 GCF_015104395.2 Macrobrachium nipponense | reverse complement strand
TAAGATTACGTAAGCAAATGCATTATCATTTCATTTGATGCAATAAACGCAAATAAAGGATTATCTGCTTTGTTATGTACCAACAGCATTTTCTGCCGAGTGTTTTCTGTTATAAAAAGTAACGGGCAGTTCTCGGGTACTCAATATTCAGTGAGTTAATGTTCGTTTGTTTGTTTGTTTTAACGACATTTTGTAAATATGGTATTAATTCCGACATTTCATAATTCACTTACGTGCTATGATTTTTTGGCCGCTGACTGTATGAAGCAAAGTAAGGCGGATAAACATTCATATGTTATTTACTCTCTTTTGATCGAAAAGTTTCAGGTTCACCTGTTGGGTTCTGCATAAAGATGGGCTTGTGGATATTTGTCAAATTTAACTCTGTTATTATTATTATTATTATTATTATTATTATTATTATTATTATTATTATTATTATTATTATTATTGAGCGAGAAATTCAGAATCGATCGTAAGATATGTGACAAGGCGGTGAAGATTTACCACACGTCAAGAAGAGAGAGAGAGAGAGAGAGAGAGAGAGAGAGAGAGAGAGAGAGAGAGAGAGAGAGAGAGAGGTTATTTCCAGGCAGGTCGTCTCAAAAAATCTCTTCCTCCTATCCCGAAAGAATATTATGATTCCGTCCACACCACTAAAAAAAAAAACGCACACAGCGAAAAAGACAGAAATCCCTACACAGTTCCTGGCAGAACAAGAGATGTCGAGGTGATATAAAAAGAAACTCTCGCGTTACTTGCACGAAGTGAAACAGAAGAAAATCAAAAAGAATATTTATATATTGGGATTTAGGAATGGAAGTATTCAGTTTTTCAGTTGTTGCCTCCGGGGTTTGTATTCCAGTCTTTTTCTTACCCACTTCTTCCCTATTATAATGCGAGAATAAAAACTGAAATTTCACCATCTAGCGATGGTCTGATACAATTAAAACAAGTCAGCAAAAATAAATCATTCCTTAAAGAATCGTCAAAAGACGTTGAGGATTCACCGAAACAAAATCGAAATTCCTTCATCAAATCAAGCGAAAATGGAAGCCTAAGTAATTCCCGAAAGCGACCAGATATCCGGTAAGTAAAAGAAACCCCAAAAATGTTCGTCATCAACGAAACGTAAAATTCACAAAATCAAATCAACCAAACACAATAGGTCAGTCAGCTGAGGCCACAGAGAACAGGCAGCCGATTCGCAGGAACCAGAGGAACCTCAAACGGATTTGGGTGAGCTCCTTCCAGAACTTAAGGTCACAAGTTTGAACGAAGTGTGATTGGTACTTCCGGAACTCTGGTGCCCGACTCAATCGCCAAACTCACACATCAAAGCGCCTGGTGGGTTTCCATTCAAGTTGAGTCAAGTGATCCGTAGTACAACACTTGGAAACCATGGAAAGTAGCACTTTGGTCTAATGGTTCGAAGTTCGAATCTCGGCTCTGCCAACGCAGAATCAGAGGAATTTATTCCTGGTGATAGAAATTCATCTCTCGTTATAATGTTGTTCGGATCCCACAATAAACTGTAGGTCCCGTTGCTTGGTAACCAATTGGTTCCAAAGCACTTTGGTCTGTGGTTAGAGAAAGCGAAAGCCGAGCTGCCTCTCTTTATTTTTCTTTCGTTTTGTTAACAAACAGGATCGTTTAAGGTAAACATTTTCCGACTGAGAAATACATAAAGGACCACTGATAACAGACGAAATATATATCGCAAATTAAAAGAATATTCAAGCTCTTTCTCTTGTAAATATTCCCCTGTTCTGTAAGGCAGTACTCTAGTGGCAGGAGAGTATCTTATTCAGAAATTCCAGGCGACTTGACTTGCAAATTGATACTTCAACAAAACAAGTTTAATACGAAATGAAATGGAACCATCAGCAGGGAAATTATGTTCTTAAATGTCTCAAATCTTGAAGTGAATTCAAGTACCTTGGAGATGAGATTCGTTTTAAGATAGTCTTGCGCATAAATTCATTCCAGCTGGTACTCGACTCACTTCAATGCATCAGGCAAATGGAATAGAAAAAACTTTGTTCTGTGTATGCATTTAAAACTCGTTTAAGTATGCTAAGCAGGTGAAAACATCGTTTAAGTACTACTAAGTAAGTGAAATGATATGAAGATATTTTTAACCTCATGCTGCGTGCTAACTTCCTAGGCATTTCCCGCCTGAAATTGACGTTTCCATCGTCATAATCATATCGGGATAAATGACATAAATTATAGACATGCATTCCCAGTCGCAAATGCTTTTGATTATCTATATTATTTTAATACAATGCTGGAGATCTAATGAACAATAATTAGTTACGTATGACTAGAAATCCATATGGGGAAAACTGATAATATTAATCACGATACACATATGCGGGTGGTGGGGGGGGGGTGGCACTGTGGTAAAAGAAATGAAGTTCTTGGAGAAGATGGATGCATAGTGTCTTCTTGGGGCAGAAGACAAACAACCGTGGTGATTAAGACTTTTACTGGAAGTAATGGAACTTCTTACAGTTCTGTACTGAATTTATATGTGAAAATTTTAATGATCGTAAAGTAGTCGATATATGTAGAATAAGAAAATGATAAAATTTTACAGCAGACTGTGTTGAATTCATATTTCTGTTCTTTTAAGCATAAAGGTAAAAAACAAATCGTCAGTCCTTTCTTTCTTATTAATCTTTTTAAAAGTACAACAGGAAATTAATAAAAAAAACTACAAAGTAGTGGAATAGAATAGGTTCAATTCAGAAAGACTGAAAGTCTTTTAGTCTCGTCTGATTTGGAAATAACCCAGAACCAAACAATAAAGCGGCGAACGCTTCTGGTAACTTGGTATCGAGGATTGCAATATTAAGGCAGATCGGAAGGATCCTCAACAATTGCTTTAAAGGCAAATGGGATTTAAGATGTCCTTTCTAATACTTCTGGAATTACAAAGTCGGGATTGTCTTAAGAAAATGTAAGCAAATAATTAGGTGGAATTTATATATGGAAGGCATTCGTCAAGAACACGTCAATTATAGACCGTTTGCTACTGACTGGTCAAGTTAAGTTGAGTATATCTTAGTTTTACCAGACCACTGAACTGATGATCATTGTTTATTGTGGGATCCTAACGGCGTTATACCGAGAAATGAATTTCTATCACCAGAAATAAATTCCTCTGATTCCCCATTGGCCGAGCGGAGAATCGAACTTCGGACCACCGGATTGGTAGCCGAGCGCGAAAACCATTCGTCCAACGAGGAACTACTGACTGGTCAAAATCGTCTTTGTGAAATGCCTAGAAGATAAAATGATATTGTTATGATACAATAAGTTTGTTCATACTTACCTGGCAGATATATATATAGCTGTATTCTCCGAAGTCCGACAGAATTTCAAAACTCCCGGCACACGCAGTGGTCGGCCAGGTGGTAGTACCCATTCCCGCCGTGGGAGGCGGGCGTCAGGGAACCATTCCCATTTTCTGTCAGATATTTCTAGTGCCACTGTCTCCTGAGGGGAGGTGGGTGGGCACTTTTATTATATATATCTGCCAGGTAAGTATGAACAAACTTTATTGTATCATAACAATATCATTTTGTTCATGAACCTTACCTGCCAGATATATATATAGCTGAATCCCACCTTTGGAGGAAGGGGAGACAGACTCGGATTTTTGGGAAACAATTCCATTTACATGATTGATATCTTGGTTCCTTACTGTTAGCATAGCTGACCTTCGTGAGTACCGTCACCCAAGTCTGCTTTGCTTTACTAGAGACTCCAGCAAGGTAGTGACCTGCGATGCTGTTGAGTTCTAGAGGATCTGTCAACGGGGGCGTGACCACAAAACAACTAGATCCTACATTATAGACCTCCAATTTTTTTTTGGGTAATGCATTCCTAGAGGTGCCAGCAAGGACGTGACCTGTGTAGCTGGTGCGCTCTAATGAACTGCCACGGGGAGCGTGACCACAATGTGACAGATCATATAGGTGTTGATTAGACACCGAATGCTGTTAATGCTTCACTGGAGGTGCCAGCAAGGACGTGACCTATATAGCTGGTGCGCTCCAGATGATTTGTCAACGGGTGCATGACCACAATGTGACAAAAACATTTTACCCTATTATGAGGGCGAAGCAAAAACATTACCACCTGACCTAGCCTATCTGGTTAAACTTCGTATAACCAAGGCTAATGGAGGGAAGTCCGCCTAAGGCGGCCGACCCAAGACCACAATAAACTAAACACCTAAATAAGAATAATAAACTAAAAATAAAAAATAAAAAGAAATAAAATTAAAAAGTCCAAACTAACATATTATTTCCTAAATGATAGGAAGAGAGCTACTCTCTGTACCCAATATAGTGTCTGCTGCGATCATATGGGCCCAAAGAGCAACAGTTTCTCGTATGTAGTCCTCACCTCCCGAAGGTAGTGAGAGGCAAACACTGAATTACTACGCCAAAATGTGGCATTCAAGATGTCATTAAGTGCCATGTTCTTTTGGAAGGCTACCGACGTAGAAATAGCCCTCACTTCATGCGCATTCACCTTCAACATTTTCATATCACTTTCTTGACAGGATGAATGCGCTTCCTTGATGGTGTCCCTTAAGAAAAAAGCCAAAGCATTCTTCGACATTGGTAAATTTGGCTTCCTTACCGAACACCACAAGTTATCCGAAAGACCTCTACAATCCTTAGTCTTCTTTAGGTAGAATTTTAGAGCCCTGACAGGGCACAGAACTCTCTCTGGCTCACGCCCAATGATTTCGGCCATCCCTTTAATTTCGAAGGTCCTAGGCCAAGGGTTTGGACGGATTTTCATTTTTTGCCAGGAACGTTGGGCTCAAGGAATAAACCGCGTTATAACCTTTAAAGCCCACGTATTTGCTAATCGCTTGTACCTCGCTGACTCTCTTCGCGTCGCCAGAGCAGTCAGGAAGATAGCTTTTCTAGTAACATCCTTCAGGGAAGCTGTATGCATAGGTTCGAATGGACTGGACATGAGGAACTTCAGAACTACATCCAAGTTCCAAGACGGCAACCTGGGTGTTGAACCTTCGTTGTTTCAAAAGATCTCAAGAGATCGTGAAGGTCTCTGTTGTCCGCCAAATCCAGGCCTCTGTGCCTAAAGACAACTGAAAGCACTCTCCTATACCCCTTGATTGTAGAGACTGCAAGTTTTTGATCCCTTCTCAGATACAAAAGGAAGTCAGCAATCTGGCTCACAGAGGTCGTGGTGGAGGAAATGCCGTTCTTCTTGCACCAACTCCTGAAGACTGCCCACTTCGATGGTACACTGCATTGGATGAAGCTCTTCTTGCACTGGCGATAGCTTTCGCCACTGACCTAGAAAAGCCTCTCGCTCTGGCCAACTTTTTGGATAGTCTGAATGCAGTCAGACTCAGAGCGGAGAGATTTCTGTGCGGTACCTCTCGAAGTGGGGCTGTCTGAGTAGATTCTGTCCTTACTGGAAGCTCCTCGGGAAGTCTACTACGAAGGCCATGACCTCTGTGGAACCAGTCTCTCGCCGGCCAGAACGGGGCGATCAAAGTCATTCTCGTCCCTTCCGACGCCAGCAAACTTCCTCATGACTTCCCCTAGGATCTTGAACGGGGGAAACGGAAACGTACAGGTCCATCCCCGTCCAGTCCCAGAGAAGTGCGTCTATCGCCACTGCCGCTGGGTCTAGTACTGGGGAGCAGTACAGTGGAAGTCTCTTCGTTCTGGACGTCGCAAAGATGTCCACTAGCGGACGTCCCCATAACCCCCACAGCTCTGGCATACCTCCTGATGCAGAGTCCACTCGGTTTGGCAGAAGTTGACCTCGTCTGCTGAGGAGATCTGCCCGGACGTTCTCTACTCCTGCTACAAACCTTGTAAGGATCGTGACATCCAGTGCCCTTGCCCACAGCAAGATCTCCTTTGCCAGTGCAAAAAGGGACCGAGACTGTGTTCCTCCCTGCTTCTTCAAGTACGCCAGAGCGTGGTGTGTCTGAGTTGACTTGACTATTCGATGAGAGACTTTTTCTTGGAAAAACTGGAGAGCTAAAAAGATGGCTGCCATTTTCCTTTAGGTTTATGTCCAGGACACCTGTTCCCCTCTCCAGGTGCCTGACACTTCTTCCCCCCTAATGTTGCACCCCGTGGGTGGACGCGTCGGAGAACAACACTAGGTCGGGGCTCTGAAGCTTGAGAGACACGCCCTCCGACAACTTTACTGGATCTAGCCACCATTTTAAGTGATGTTTTACCTCTCTTGAAATTTTTAAGCTCATATCCAGATTCTTGCTTTCTTTCCAATTTTCCTTGAGAAAAAAATTGTAGCGGTCTGAGGTGCAGTCTCCCCAGGAAACAAACTTCTCCAGCGAGGAAATGGTCCCACAGCAGGCTCATCCATTCCCTCACCGAGCACGAAATCTTTCCTTAGGAAGGATGTCACTTGTCTAAACATTGCTGCTGACGTCCTGGACGGAAAAGCTCGAAAAGCCACTGAATCCATCTGAATCCCCAGATACAAGATGGATTGGGTTGGGATCAGATGTGACTTTCGAAAATTCACCAGTGTCCCAGGGACTTCACCAACGATAAAGTTGTTGAAGATCCTTCAGACACCGCGTTTGAGTGGAGGAAGGCACTAATGAGCCAGTCGTCCAGGTACATAGAGACTCTGATATTTGCAAGATGAAGCCACCTCGCCACGTTCTTCATTAAAGTCGTGAAGATCATAGGGGCAGTGCTCAATCCGAAGAAAGCAAATCGCCCTTGAATGATAAACTGTCCCTTTTAGGACAAACCGAAGATAACTCATCGACTGTGGATGGATGGGGACGTGGAAATACGCGTCTTGAAGGTCTAATGAAACCATCCAATCGTTTGGTCTTAAGGTCCAAAGAACTGACTGAGGTGTCCTCCATCTTGAATTTCTGCTTCTGTACGAACCGATTCAGACTGCTCACATCTAAGACTGGTCGCAACCTCCTGACTGTTTCGGCACCAGGAATATCCTGTTGTAGAAGCCTGGAGATTCCAGGTCTACGACCTGTTCCACAACCGCTCTCTTTTCCAACATCTGCTCAGCAGATCGAAAAGTATTTGTTGCTTCTCCTGATGGTAAATAGGGGATAAATCCTTGGGTGTCGTGCACAGTGGGGGAGGTTTCAAGAAAGGAATCTTGTACCCCCTCTTGATGACGTTGAGCGACCAGCTGTCCGCCTTCCTTTCTATCCAAGCTTTTGAGAATAGTCGAAGCCTGGCTCCTACTGGTGGCTGAAGGATATCTGGTTCATTTCTTTCCTCTGATCTTAAGCCGAGACTCTGCCTCTGGAACGTGTACTTCCTCGAGAAGATGTTCTCGAGGAAACTCCACCTCGAAAGGGCTTCTGCTTCTTGAACGGTTGCGACCCGACGTAGAAGAAACAACCGTACGCTTTGCCGACTGAGCTAGGAGGTCTTGGGTAGCCTTCTCTTGTAGACTGACAGCCAGATCTTTGACCATAGCCTGAGGAAAAAGATGGCTCGAAAGAGGCGCATACAACAATTCTGCCTTTTTGAGAGATAAAGACCGCCTTTGCAGTAAAACCACAATAGGCCGCTCTCTTCTTCAAAATCGAAGTGCAGAAATGCGAAGCCAACTCCTCCGAACCATCCCTGACGGCCTTGTCCATGCACGCAAGCACGCTGGACAGCTCCTCGAGGCTAAGCGAATCAGGACTACGCGACCGGTTATCCAAGACCCCTAAACACCAATCCAAAAAGTTGAAAACTTCTATCGTACGAAGAGTCCCTTCATATGATGGTCCATCTCAGAAAGGGTCCAGGGCACTTTCGTCGTCGACAAAAGGGATCTCTTCGGTGCATCTACCAAGGTAGCGAAGTCACCTTGGGACGATGAGGGGGCTCTAAAACCTATCTCCTCCCTGTCTCATACCAAAGACCTGCCTTCCCTGTCAGTCTTGAAGGGGGTAGGGCGAAAGCGTTCTTGTTTCGGGCTTTTCTTGACTCCATCCAATTCTGCATTTTCTTAAAAGCCCTTTTTGTTGATAATGAAGTAGCCATCTTCAACAATCCTGGAGTCTTGATAGCCTTAGACGATAGCAATTGTGAAGGAGGCGACTGCGGGCTTCAGGTTTAAACTTCTCTTCAAAGGAGGTTGCGAAGCAATTGAACCAAAAACCTGGTAATCTGAAGATACTGCGGATGATTGTTCTTCAGTTAATTCCTCCGACAAGTTTCTTCTTCAGATTCATTACTATCCTCCGAATCTCGGCGAATGTCTGAAGAAACATTACATCGTGCGTCCAGCTGCGCGCCATGCCTGGCGTCAAGCCGAGCGTCCAGCGAGAAACCTGCCGAGCGTCACGCTTGGCATCCAGCCGAGCGTCCCGCCCGGCGTCGAGCCGAGCGCCCAGTCGAACGTCAGGCCTGGCGTCAAGTCTCGCTGCCGCCTTAACGTCGTGCTCTGCAGACCCTCGTGCACGAAATCTGGAAGGCGAGGTAACAGGAGAAAAAAGCGAGGCGATGAGAAGGAGACTGCCTGGATCTCTTGACTGGCAGTTTATCATCCTTCCTCCTGTGACTTGAATTATCTCTTTCTCTGCAACTAATAAGGCAATTTGATGTTGCAAATTCTCAATCTTCTTCGATTTAGGGCTGATCCTGTGAGAAGACGAGGGGCGAGGGGAAGCCCTCCTCTTCTCACATGGACCGCCACAGGTATACCTTAGCGCAACCAGGCCGCTCAAAAGCATTGTCGTCAAAAGACATCCTCTCCGGCGACGATCGCAACACAGAAGAAGAGAAAGGACGTGAAGCGTCTTTCTCCCTTAGACCAAAGGTGCCCGGTCGCCTGTGCAACATCTTGCACCTTTGCTCTCTTTTTTCGGTGGAGGGTCTTCGAATTGTTCTGGAGACGACCGCAAAACAGAAGGGGCTAATAAGGGATGTGCAGGCGTCCTCCTCTGAGGAATCAAAGGCGGCGGCCGCTTTGTGCGACATCTATCGTCTTTGTCCTCTTCAAAGGGCGCGATTGCTTCCGAAAGCTCCAACCGCTGCGCGGAGGACGATTCTGATGACGAAAAAACACTCTTCACGATCCGTTTACGAACTTTGGAAGCTGGGAAACGCCCCCAGGTCTTGCCGAAGGAACGTCAGATCGTTTGTCCGACCCCCCTTCCGCAACACTCGAGCATTATCACTACACACCACTGCACTATTAAACACCTTCTAATGCTTGCATTTTGATTCCAGGCTACGGAAAGATTCAAGAATCATTGATAGGGTATTACCCATCCACCAGACACTAATGTAGGGCCCGAAGGCATCACAGGTTTAGGAGGGATAAATTCCACTGGATGTGTAACTGGCGTTACACTCCTTCTTACCCTATCTCTTTCTATTTTAGACACCTATGATTCATACGCCTTCGCAGAATCAGACATACTCTCACATTCATTGCAGCGATCATCAGACACACAAACATGTTTCCGACAATTAGCGCACACTGTATGAGGGTCTACCGAAGATTTCGGTAGCCTCACCTTGCATTCTTCCACACCACATACTCTGGCGCTAGTCGAACTAGATCCAGACATCTCAAGTTAAAGGAAAAATCAAGCCAAATTCAAAATCCACAATTAGCGTATGCCTAACCACCGATCCAAATCAAATAACCAAAAAATCAATCGGGATACTCAAGTGACCAGAAGAGTTCCAAAATCCAATGACGGAGGTGCAGAAAACATTGTTGGCTGCACCGGCGACAGAAAATCATGACAGAAAATGGGAATGGTTCCTGACGCCCGCCTCCCAGCGGCGGGAATGGGTACTACCACCTGGCCGACCACTGCGTGTGCCGGGAGTTTTGAAATTCTGTCGGACTTCGGAGAATACAGCTATATATATATCTGGCAGGTAAGGTTCATGAACAAATAAGGCTTTAGAAGTAACCCCAAAGAGAGAGAGAGAGAGAGAGAGAGAGAGACCTATCGCTTTCAGATACT
>NC_087207.1:99015247-99025869 GCF_015104395.2 Macrobrachium nipponense | reverse complement strand
TCATAGTAGCACGAGTCTTAAAATGGAGAAGCAAATCCACACAATATATTAAAGATAAAATCTGTCTAGAGAGCTTTCAAGTTTACAGAAAGCCCTATATACAGCTTTATATTTACATGTATGTACATATACATAATTGTAGATTGGTTTACCCATCATTATTATCATTATTATTCACTCGTAATAATACCAATAAAAGATCGTTTATCACAACAACCATCTTCAAAACTGATTGATCCTCAAGAGAGAAAATGAAAAAAACGCTTGGGAACAAAGCAAAACTGTACAACCCATATTTAGCCAAGTAAGTTTCTACTTAAACGTCCCTTTCACGAGAAAAAGTGTTTCCCACCAAGTTACATCATACGATCAGTAACATAATTTAGGAATACGGCGCAAATGTTCAGGAAGTGCTCGTAAAAGAAGCTCTGGAAAGTCAGGTTTCCAGGAAGCCTTCTTCAAGAGTGCCTCGATCGGACGGGGAAATTATGACTGAAAAAGTTCCCCTGTTCCCTGGGCTGGCGTTCTTGCCTCTTTAAGCCCATAAATGGCTACCTGCTCAGGTGAATTGGGAGTAAGGTCATTATTTATATTGGAATTATGAAACATAGGTGGAACATATTAACCTGTAGTGTTTGGTATATAAGTATGTGAATCCCTTTACGAATACTAATCTGTCATACAAATGATGCTTTACAATGAGAGAGAGAGGATATATATGTATTAGCTATATTTTTTCAAATAATCCAAATTTTTATATATAACTAGAAAAAACCTGTTGTTCCCTATTTCCATTTAAGATTTAGTAACACATTTATGTGTTATTCCTCTGAGAGCTGTTTGTTTTCTGTAAATGAATCTGGAATATTTGAAATTCCTTTTACCCTTATCTTTTCTGCTCGGAATACTATTACACGAAATATTTAATGATCGTAATATACAGTTCCCAATTTATGCTCCACAAGAGATGCTACATCTTTCACACAGACTGTATGGGGATCTTTCAAACACAAAGGGAAGTTCTAGGCACACTACTTCAAGGTAAGAATAGAGACTTCCAGCAACTACGATTGGTCTTTAAAGTAAAGGAGTTTATAGCGATCAGCGACAACTAAAGGAAATACATATAGGAACTGGAATCCAGAAGGTCCCTCAGGCGACTGATTCATAGACTCCTCGTTGCTGATATCCCAACACCATGAGTGCGAAATTGAGGTCAATTGCCTAATTCATTCTGATGGATTCGGGGCACATGACAAATCGTATAATCTTTGATATAACTTCATTGACAAATGGAAACGTTCCTTTCCCTCTGGCAGTGACCACCCAATCCGACAAAGACTGACTTCGCCACTGGAAATGTGGTCTGACTTCGTTTGGATGGCAATCAATTAGAGAAGGAGAGAGTAGAGCGCTTTGACTTACCTTGTTCATCGTCGTTTCATTCACTGACGAGTATCGTTTTACTGTATAGGCTTCTGCAGATAGAATTGTTCATTTGTGTTTATCATAATCTTCGAAAAACGGTTTCTATAAAATTGTACCTAAAGTTGCTATCCAACGCTTTTGAGCTGTTGTTGTGAAAATGGGAGTCGAGGATAGTTCGGTGCTTGAAGATATTGAATATTCTTCTCTCTCTCTCTCTCTCTCTCTCTCTCTCTCTCTCTCTCTCTCTCATAGGAACATAAAGCCAGATTTCAACACATTTCCTCCTCAGTTTCCTTAATGAAATTAAAGCTGGAATTCTATACGAAAAGTTTGAATGCTTTTCGTTTGACTTTCTGTTTGTCAGTCTCTCGGTCCCTCTTTCTTCGTCTTTTTGCTTTAAGTTTGGTCGCCAAACATAAACTAACATAAGGAATAGAAACCCTAAAAGCTTTGAATAAAAAAAAATGAAATCGACGAGTTCGAGGTTTGGTAAGACTACTTTGATCTGATAACGGGGTATCTGTATTCTTTGAATAGAACATAACCGAAAAAAGTTAGACTCCTGATATTTTAGAGAAATAGTACTAGGAATGACAATTCTTTCCCCTTTCTATTTATTTATTTTTTTTATTTTTGTTTTTTTTTGGCACTCGTGGGGGGATGCCCTGAATTTGCAAGTTTCCAAAACTTTACCCTGAAATAAATTGATTTACTACCTACAGTAGTAGAGTACAGGTTATCCCAAAAATTCTTGAGATAGTTTCACTCACAGATACCGTTCCTCTCTAACATTTCATCTGATGCCCAAACTCACTCTCTCTCTCTCTCTCTCTCTCTCTCTCTCATACACCTTCCCGTTCATATCCTGATTCCCACCGACAAATGCAAATCGTCCCATCACATAACACGAATAAGCTTCGATATGCTAATATCCTGCATAAGTCGGCAGCTTTCCATCTCATATAATGGTCATAATGTCGCTCCTGTGTCCCATGGTAAGCATTATCACACCAGCTTGGCTACGGCCGATCTGTGTATCTCGATGTAATCGTATTATACAACGGTCAGTATGTCAGTCATTCGGTACATAACCCTCAAAATGGTTGCACGATCGTCTCTGCTGAGCGAGATACGACAGGAATGAAATAATCTATATACTAAATATTTTATTGTAAATACCAAATTACTGATGATTTGAAGGACAATGCTGCCTTCGATAACAACCAATGAGATATAACAGCCTGAAATCAATTGCTAAGAACTGTGGTAAAAATTGAAAGGAATTTCCTGAATCAAATGCGACCTTCATCTATTCATAGAATTAATTAGCATATTCAAAAATATTTCCCATAAATCAATTTCTACTAATTGTGGTAAATAGCTACTTAGAAAGGGCGATTTATTTCACCATTATTGGGACGATTACAAGGGTTTGTGAATATGCAATATTATTATTGATGGACTTAGTAATTAAATTAAACTGCGGCCCTGCCTTCGAAGGCTTCGTTACCAGTGAATCGAATATATTAGAAAGCTTCTCTCATATTTATTGTGCTCCTATTCAAATCAGTACCCAGCGTTGATGCGTTACTTTTGTCACTGACATCGAGATTATTCCATAAGCACTTTGTTCACCCTCTTTTACAGGAAGGGAAAAGTAATGTAATTTTGTGAAGTCTCATAAAAATATATAAGGCATTTCTCTTGCCAAAGGCGTAAGCTAAAATACATTTGTTTTACAAATTAGTAGCAACTCATAATGAAAAGGAAATACTTCTAGATGGAGGGAAGTTTGAACCTTCTATTCTACGGAGAGGGAAAATATATGCAAATGGAAGTTTTCTTTAAGGAGATGTCGTTTCTTAAAGGCATAAAAGTACCTCGTTTTCATTCGGAAGTAAATTTAAATCCCTGAAGTATAGGAGAGATCTCTTTGTTAGGGAAACGGAAGCATAGAAAAGGGGGAATCAGTTTAGTCATCTTTTCCTTCTCCTCCTTCCAGAGTAAGAGATTGAAGGTCTTCCTCTTCCTCTTTTCGTGAATGCAAACAAAGGTTTTCTGGTTAAAATTCCAACTCTGAATTAAACCCGCGAACCATGATTGCTTGAAGTCAATTCCAACTTTTTTCTTCTGATTTTTCACCGAGACAGAATTTGTAAAGAAATTCGAATCGAAGAGTTGGGTTTTTATCCATTTGTTAATATATTAATTTATTTTTCTTTTTTAATAAGTGAGATCTCTTCTCTCTTTGGAAGCTTGAATTTCAAGTCCTTTTGGTTGGGCTTGTTCCACATGAATAGGGTTCACCTTTTGAATAATAATAATAATAATAATAATAATAATAATAATAATAATAATAATAATAATAATAATAATAAGTCGCCCTGGAAGATCCCTCTCCTGATATTAACCTCTGCTAGTCTTATTCCAGAGCTTGTAAGTATTGTTCCAGTTGCGCATTGTATTTTTGAGGAAGCTGATGGTATTTTCCTCTGCGCAACTGGAATACAATACTTACAAGCTCTGGAATAAGACTAGCAGAGGTTAATATCAGGAGAGGGATCTTCCAGGGCGACTCACTGTCCCCACTACTCTTCGTAGTAGCCATGATTCCCATGACAAAAGTACTACGAAGATGGATGCCGGTACCAACTCAAGAAAAGAGGCACAAAATCAACCATCTGATGTTCATGGACGACATCAAGCTGTATGGTAAGAGCATCAAGGAAATAGATACCCTATCCAGACTGTAAGGATTGTATCTGGGGACATCAGGATGGAGTTTGGAGGAGGAAAAATGCGCCTTAGTCAACATACAAAAAGGCAAAGTAACGAGAACTGAAGGGATAAAGCTACCAGATGGGAGCAACATCAAACACATAGATGAGACAGGATACAAATACCTGGGAATAATGGAAAGGCGGAGATATAAAACACCAAGAGATGAAGGACACGATCAGGAAAGATATATGCAGAGACTCAAGGCGGTACGATACTCAAGTCAAAACTCAATGGAGGAAATATGATAAAAGCCATAAACACATGGGCAGTGCCAGTAATCAGATACAGCGCAGGAATAGTGGAATGGACGAAGGCAGAACTCCGCAGCATAGATCAGAAAACCAGGAAACAAATGACAATACACAAAGCACTACACCCAAGAGCAAATACGGACAGACTATACATAACACGAAAGGAAGGAGGGAGAGGACTACTAAGTTATAGAGGACTGCGTCAACATTGAAAACAGAGCACTGGGCAATATCTGAAAACCAGTGAAGACGAGTGGCTAAAGAGTGCATGGGAAGAAGGACTAATAAAAGTAGACGAAGAACCAGAAATATACAGAGACAGGAGAAAGACAGACAGAACAGAGGGGACTTGGCACAACAAACCAATGCACGGACAATACATGAGACAGACTAAAGAACTAGCCAGCGATGACAATTGGCAATGGCTACAGAGGGGAGAGCTAAAGAAGGAAACTGAAGGAATGATAACAGCGGCACAAGATCAGGGCCCTAAGAACCAGATATGTTCCAAAGTACGATAGACGGAAATAACATCTCTCCCATATGTAGGAAGTTGCAATACGAAAAATGAAACCATAAACCACATAGCAAGTGAATGCCCGGCACTTGCACAGAACCAGTACAAAAAGAGGCATGATTCAGTGGCAAAAGCCCTCCACTGGAGCCTGTGCAAGAAACATCAGCTACCTTGCAAGTAATAAGTGGTACGAGCACCAACCTGAGGGAGTGATAGAGAAAACGATCACGCAAAGATCCTCTGGGACTATGGTATCAGAACGGATAGGGTGATACGTGCAAATAGACCAGACGTGACGTTGATTGACAAAATCAAGAAGAAAGTATCACTCATTGATGTCGCAATACCATGGGACACCAGAGTTGAAGAGAAAGAGAGGGAAAAAATGGATAAGTATCAAGATCTGAAAATAGAAATAAGAAGGATATGGATATGCCAGTGGAAATCGTACCCATAATCATAGGAGCACTAGGCACGATCCCAAGATCCCTGAAAAGGAATCTAGAAAAACTAGAGGCTGAAGTAGCTCCAGGTCTCATGCAGAAGTGTGTGATCCTAGAAACGGCACACATTAGTAAGAAAAGTGATGGACTCCTAAGGAGGCAGGATGCAACCCGGGAACCCCACCCCAACTATAAATACCACCCAGTCGAATTAGAGGACTGTGATAGAGCAAAAAAAAAAAAAAAAAAAAAAAAAAATCAATTAATAATAATAATTAATAATAATAATAATAATAATAATGTGGCCGGCCGTTGGAGGAGTGGGTTAGGTCGTCAATAGACTTAAGTCAAGTTAAGCAACATTGGGGCTGGTCATTGTCGTTGGATGGGTGACCGCTCTCCTCGGTGTTGATTCCTTGGGAAAGGATCTTTACCATAATTTCCTCAGTCTACTCAGCCTGTAAATGAGTACCTATTCCTGATGGGGTAGGGTCCAGCTATGGGTTAAAATAGCAAACTCAGCAATGATGGAAAGAAATGAAGAATAATAAACGACAACGACGTAAATGGAACCTCTGGCAACAGAGGAGCTTCGTCCGGCAACCAGGTATTCAACCCCAATTGAAGGGGAAGGAACGGTCAGGTACTTGGAGGTCGTCATCCAGCAACTGATCACCACAACGACAGTAATCAACAGCCTGAGATTGGAGCTACAGAGGAAAAAAGGAAGAAATGGACAAGAGAAGAAAATAAGGAAATATGGAGATGCTACATCAGAAGCAAGCCGACAGAGAGGATATTAGAAGATTGGTCAACATCTGGAATGCGAGGAATAACACCCCCCAAACAGAGCAGAGGCTGGCAGACCAAGTAAGAAACATAAAGAAAAAGAACTGGCTCTCCCCAACAGAAAGAGAAGAACTGGAAAGGGAAATGTCACACGACAACGAATTACACGAAGACGAACTGAGAGACGATGCCACAGAAGACGACAGGGAGGATGAAGTATCAAACAACGACACACGAAGAAACACCGACGAAGAAGTAACGAGAGAGGACCCGGAATGGGTAGAAAAAGATTAGGCAATGGATGGAGCCAGATACAGAGAGAACAAAGATCCCCTCTATGAAAGCCTACAACACCAAGAAATTAAGGGAGAAAACAAGTGAGGTCAATGAAAGAATGGCCATAATACACACCACCAGTATCACAGAAACAAATAACTTGACATATGCAGGAGCAAGATTAGTAGCAGAAACTGATGGGGATTCGAACACCAACACACCAGCACAACCAAACCCAACAGAAACCAAAACAGCAACCTCCTTGGAAAAGGCGCCTGGAAAAGCAAATCTTGGTGATGAGATCTGACTTGAGTAAACTGAAAGAGATGGCAGAAAAAAGGCTAAGAAGCAAGAAAAGAACAAGGGAGGAAACTCAACGAGAAATACAAAGTACAAGAGAGGGGGACTAAACAACACATAGAAGATGTAAACAGAGGGCTTAAGGCCAAAGCACATAAGGTCCAACGGTACATGAACAGGAATAAGGGATACCAACAGAACAAACTATTCGGAACCAACCAGAAAAGACTATACAGCCAACTAAGAGGGGAAGACAACCACCCAGAAATTCCTGAAGCCGAATCAAGTAAGAGACCTTTGGGAAAACAAAAAATATGGAGCAATCCGTAGCACACAACAAACATGCAACATGGCTCCAGGAAGTCAAGGAAGAAGAAACAGGGAGAATAAAACAAAGATTCACAGACATCACGACAGACACAGTCAGACACCAACTAAAGAAAATGCCAAACTGGAAAGCCCCAGGTACCGATGAAGTCCATGGATACTGGTTCAAAAACTTCAAGGCCCTACACCCACGAATAGCAGAACAACTCCAGCATTGTATCTCAAATCACCAAGCACCCAAATGGATGACCACAGGAAGAACATCCTTAGTACAAAAAGACAAGAGTAAGGGAAATATAGCCAGTAACTACAGGCCTATCACCTGCCTACCAATAATGTGAAGTTACTAAAAGGTATCATCAGTGAAAGGCTCTATACAAACTAACCTAAGAGGAGACAAACACCATCACCCCCCAACACGAAAGCTGCAGAAGGAAGTGTAGAGGCACAAAAGACCAGCTCCTGATAGACAAAATGGTAATGAAGAACAGTAGGAGAAGGAAAACCAACCTAAGCATGGCATGGATAGACTATAAGAAAGCCTTCGACATGATACCACACACATGGCTAATAGAATGCCTGAAAATATATGGGCAGAGGAAAACACCATCAGCTTCCTCAAAAATACAATGCGCAACTGGAATACAATACTTACAAGCTCTGGAATAAGACTAGCAGAGGTTAATATCAGGAGAGGGATCTCCAGGGCGACTCACTGTCCCCACTACTCTTCGTAGTAGCCATGATTCCCATGACAAAAGTATTACAGAAGATGGATGCCGCGGGTACCAACTCAAGAAAAGAGGCAACAGAATCAACCATCTGATGTTCATGGACGACATCAAGCTGTATGGTAAGAGCATCAAGGAAATAGATACCCTAATCCAGACTGTAAGGATTGTATCTGGGGACATCAGGATGGAGTTTGGAATAGAAAATGCGCCTTAGTCAACATACAAAAAGGCAAAGTAACGAGAACTGAAGGGATTAAAGCTACCAGATGGGAAGCAACATCAAAAACACCCTAGATGAGACAGGATACAAATACTGGGAATAATGGAAGGAGGGGATATAAAACACCAAGAGATGAAGGACACGATCAGGAAAGAATATATGCAGAGACTCAGGGCGATATCAAGTCAAAAACTCAATGCCGGAAAATATGATAAAAGCCATAAACACATGGGCAGTGCCAGTAATCAGATACAGCGCAGGGAATAGTGGAATGGACGAAGGCAGAACTCCGCAGCATAGATCAGATAACCAGGAAACATATGGACAATACACAAAGCAACTACACCCAAGAGCAAATACGGACAGACTATACATAACACGAAAGGAAGGAGGGAGAGGACTACTAAGTATAGAGGACTGTGTCAACATCGAAAACAGAGCACTGGGGCCAATATCTGAAAGCCAGTGAAGACAAGTGGCTAAGAGATGCATGGGAAGAAGGACTAATAAAAGTAGACGAAGACCCAGAAATATACAAAGACAGGAGAAAGACAGACAGAACAGAGGACTGGCACAACAAACCAATGCACGGACAATACATGAGGACAGACTAAAGAACTAGCCAGCGATGACAATAGGCAATGGCTACAGAGGGGAGAGCTAAAGAAGGAAACTGAAGGAATGATAACAGCGGCACAAGATCAGGCCCTAAGAACCAGATATGTTCAAAGAACGATAGACGGAAACAACATCTCTCCCATATGTAGAAAGTGCAATACGAAAAATGAAACCATAAACCACATAGCAAGTGAATGCCCAGCATTTGCACAGAACCAGTACAAAAACAGGCATGATTCAGTGGCAAAAGCCCTCCACTGGAGCCTGTGCAAGAAACATCAGCTACCTTGCAATAATAAGTGGTACGAGCACCAACTGAAGGAGTGATAGAAAACGATCAGGCAAAGATCCTCTGGGACTATGGTATCAGAACGGATAGGGTGATACGTGCACAGACCAGACTGACGTTGATTGACAAAGTCAAGAAGAAAGTATCACTCATTGATGTCGCAATACCATAGGAGCACTAGGCACGATCCCAAGATCCCTGAAAAGGAATCTAGAAAAACTAGAGGCTGAAGTAGCTCCATGAATCATGCAGAAGAGTGTGATCCTAGAAACGGCACACATAGTAAGAAAAGTGATGGACTCCTAAGGAGGCAGGATGCAACCCGGAACCCCACACTATAAATACCACCCAGTCGAATTGGAGGACTGTGATAGAGCAAAAAAAAAAAAAAAAAAAAATAATAATAATAATAATAATAATAATATATAAATATGACTTGTAAATTCATCAACAAACTGTCATTTCCCCCCAAAGAAGCCATGAGACCCAAATGGCCTTTATGTCTTTCCTGTTCTTTATCTTCCACCAATCTCCTCTTCTCATCTCCTGCCTCCCGTCTCGTGCTTCTTATCCAACAATATCTTCGAAACGTGAAATATGATTAGGTTATATTTTCTGAAGTTGGTTTGTATACTTATTAAAAATACCATTGTGCTGATATAGCATTTACCGTAAATGTTTGTGTATCTAGATTTGAGTTACACTTTCAAAAAGGCGCCTTTATGACGTGGGAGAGAACAAGCGCTCTGCATTTATTCTGCTACCATGCCCTAAGGACGAGTAGAGAAAGACTCAAAAATGACGAGACGTAAAGACCAGGGTACAAAGAAATCACAACACAATGTAAGAACACCTTCAGGGTTTAGACTCTAGACCGATGTTTTTCTGTGGCGTCGTTAGGACGTCGCGAGATTCCCTACTACTTTTGTTCTCTAGATGAATTATTCAAACATCTGCCTCCTCCTCTCTCTCTCTCTCTCTCTCTCTCTCTCTCTCTCTCTCTCTCTCTCTCTCTCCAGTGTTTTTTGGTTTGAATTGTAAGTAAGTTTTGGATACTCATAATTTTTTAGATCACCTAAGAAGAAAATGGAAATAGGTCGACATTAAAATTGTATATACCTAGGTCGATATAGTGCAGTAAGTTATTAGTATAAAGCTGGACAGTTCCCGTCGATTGGCTTTAATGAGAGATTGTTTTTTGTGCTGTGGGGGTTGGGGCGGGGGAGGAGGGGGCGCCGAGCAGGCGTATGCTGAAAACAGAAATATAGGTGACCGAAATACGTGTCGACTACGATGTGCTTATCCCGTCGTAATGGTAATTTTTTTAATAATTAGTTGTAACTTGTTTCCCCACCTTTCCTCGCCCGACTTCGTGTATACCTCGATTGTGAGTCTGAAGGCCACAAGACCACGAGACTGCTCGCATATAGAGAGAGCTTCTACTGACAAGTGCAGGTATAATTGTAAGGCTGCAAATGAAACCCAAATTCCTGTAACGTTATCGAGAATGACCAGATCGAATCATAACAGAAATGAGATGCAATTATCAGTATCAGATGAACCAAGATGGACTGTGGAACAGCCTCCCAGAGGATGTCGTGCAATTGGAAGTTCAGAAGTTAAGCAAAGATGCAATGGAATACTTCCCT
>NC_087207.1:99007747-99010247 GCF_015104395.2 Macrobrachium nipponense | reverse complement strand
TTTGTATATCGAACCCCTCTCAAAAGACTTGATCCTGAGAAGTCGCTACACACACACACAGATATATATATATATATATATATATATATATATATATATATATATATATATATATATATATATATATATATATATATATATATATATATATATATATATATATATATATATATATATATATATATATATATATATATTGTTGATTTGATTGATGATAGCAGATTCCAGCATCTTCCTTTCGTAACGGACAGCTACTTTTGAAAACTAGCTCTGACCCACTCCAGTTCATAGTATGGCCTTTGTCCCTAATATGTAGGAAAATCCCCGAGTTCTCTGATGCATATCCCTTGGTACAGAGTCTCAGAAGAAAAAAAAAATCTGTTAACTCCACCTCAGAAGTATGTTGGTAGCAATGACCTTATAGCAGCAAGGTACTGTGGCGACATTCTCTCTCTCTCTTAACCCCTCTCTCAACCTATCTCTCTCTCTCTCTTCTTCTCTCTCTCTCTCTCGTCTCCTCTCTCTCTTCTCCTCTCAACCAATCCAACCGACCTCACATAATTACATAGGGTAACTAAATCTGACTCGGGAAATACAAAAATACATTTATTTAAAAATAAAAGGATTAACTAAATGAATCAAGTTGTCAAAGAAACAAAATGTTTAACTGAATAAGTCAAATTCAAAATCCAAATAACTCACCACTGTTATCCAAATAACCCTGGGGATTGAACTAAACCTGTCCACCTCTTTCTCTACAATAACTAACTTTAGTTGAGTCATAAAATAGGTAACTAGAAAAGTCATAACACAGTCTTATAAGTAACAGCAATCCATTAGGGGAAACTCCATACTTCCCGGTTTTCCAGGTTACCAAACTGGCAGACATGCTTGAGGGGCCAAAAACGTCTGGAACACACAAATAAAAGGATCCCACATAAAAAAAATGGCAAAGAAATTAAAATGACATAAATTGAAAAGTCATATGAAAAAGGACATCTCTGAAATAAAGGTGTTAGATACTAGGGCGTAAAAGTACGCTTACCCATTCAACCGTGAGTACAAGCACTTAAGTAAAATACAACTTTAAAATGGCCATCTCAATAATAAGGCCACCTCGGCAATTCTCTGACTTCAAGTAGTTCTCCATCTTAGTTATCTTACGTACCCATTATGTAGGGGAAATAGCTCATACGTAATCAAGCACGAACTTTCTCACAAGACATTCCCCATAATATGACGTCATTGATTCGTCACAAGTTCATTTCACTGGAATAGACACGTGATGTCATAACAGCTCATTATCACTCCAATAAAATCTACTCAAAACCAGATCATTGCACGGACATAGGACATGGTCTGTTCTGCTTAGGCAGCGACTTCCACCTGGTGCCATCCAAATGATTGTGTCAGCAATTTTGGAGCTAACGCTGAATCTGTCCTTTTAAGAACTGTTTCCACGGAGAGTCAAAATGATGAGATCCATCGTTTCAAAAATGTTACTGTTCATCACATCCACTTATTAACCATCAGTCACATTTTATATATATGTATATACATATATATATATATATATATATATATATATATATATATATATATATATATATATATATATATATATATATATATATATATATATATATATATATATATATATATATATATATATATATATATATATATATATATATATATATATACTATATATATATATATATATATATATATATATATATATATATATATATATATATATATATATATATATATATATATATATATATATTTATATATATATATATATAAGTCATATCACATTTCCGTGATTCATATACAAATATCGAGCTACAATGTCCTTTAATATCTAATTCGCTCTACCACCTCGGAATTAATATATTTTCATATATGCTTAAACCGAAGGGGAATTTTTTCTCGATAATAGATTTGCCTGGACCAGGGCGCGAACCTATGGATCCTTTCAAACCCAGGAACGTCAGTGAAGCGGTGGTGTAGTAGGTAAAACTTCATTGACGTTCCTGGGTTTGAAAGGATCCATAGGTTCGCGCCCTGGTCCAGGCAAATCTATTATCGAGAAAAAAATTCCCCTTCGGTTAAGCATATATGAAAATATATTAATTCCGAGGTAGAGCGAATTAGATATTAAAGGACATTGTAGCTCGATATTTATATATATATATATATATATATATATATATATATATATATATATATATATATATATATATATATATATATATATATATATATATATATATATATATATATATATATATATATATATATATATATATATATATATATATATATATATATATCTATATATATATATATATATATATATATATAATGTATCATTACGGGCACTTTACAAATGGCTACAAGTAGCATATACATTACAATAGAACAGTCAGAGTTGAATTATTTTCCTTTCATTACTAATGATATTGTTTTATTTTTATGATATTTATATTTTTTT
>NC_087207.1:98967747-99002747 GCF_015104395.2 Macrobrachium nipponense | reverse complement strand
TCGTGTTTCTAAGCCTTACATGTTCAGGCTCTCTAGTCGTCTTCGGTAACCTATTTGCCTGATGGATGGAATTAACTTTGTGGCTCTTGCTTGTACTCCTTCTAATCTATTTATGTCTTTTCTTAGTGTTGGTGACCAAAACTGTACTGCGTATTCAAGATGGGGCATATCTATTGATGTGTAGAGCTGCAGCACAGTTTCCTTTTTTCTGTATTTGAACTGCTTCTTTATGTATCCCCCTAGAATCTGTGCTTTCTTTTCTGTTTTAATGCAATGTTTTGTGAATTTTAAGTCCTTGGTAATAATGACGCCAAGGTCCTCCTCTTGTTGTACACTATTTCTGTCATTCCCAACCAAGATGTAGGGTTGTTTGTTCCTATTTGTAACACTTTACACTTATCTACGTTAAAAGGCATTTGCCATTTTTTTTTACCACTCTCCTATTTTCATTAGATCATTTCTTAAACTTTCCACTGCATCTGGGTCTGCTGCATTTGCACCTAGTTCGTTGTCATCTGCAAATTTGGCTATCCTGCTAGTTAAGTCTACATCAATTTAATTAATGTAAATAAAAAAAACAAGAGAGGGCCAAGGACAGAACCCTGGGGAACTCCGCTTGTTACATCTGCCCATTGTGATTCTTCACCATTTATTACGACTCTCTGTTTTCTATAAATTAGCCAGTCTTCGACCCAGTCTGCTGTTTCACTTACAATTCCTAAAGCTCTAACTTTGTCATCAGTTTCTTGTGCGGGACTTTGTCAAAGGCCTTTTAGAAATCTAAGTAGAGTATATCCATGCTCTACTACTGTCGCAGATACCTAGCATGTTATGAAAAAACTCCAAGAGGTCTGATAGGCAGGATCTGTTTTGTCTGAAACCGTGTTGACTGATTAACAATAAGTTGTTTCTATATATGTGATCCACAATTTAATCTGTAATTATGGACTAAAAAATCTTGTATAATTTCCCGGCTCTTCCCTTGGACCATTTTTGTAAACTGGGGGCACATTTCTTAGTTTCCATCCTTTTGGTACCTTTCTTTGTTCAGCACTTTTCCTGTAGAGTTTATATGGGTGAGGAACTATCTCCTCTTTTAGCTCTTTAATATCTCTTGGGTGAATCCCATCCGGGCGGGGGCGTGTTTTGCTTTCGAGGAGAAAGAGAGAGAGAGAGAGAGAGAGAGAGAGAGAGAGAGAGAGAGAGAGGGGGGGAGTGCGGTTTTGCTTTCAAGAAAAGAGAGATATATTTTATTTTTTTCAGTTGATATGATCAGACTGATTGCTGCAAGTGGTCACTGTTTGGTATATGCTTATGCTGAGTAAACCTCTCCAATGACATAACATCCATTGTTTCAGAGAGAGAGAGAGATAGAGAGAGAGAATAAATCGATTGCTCACGTCCTGCACAAGCTAATCAGAGAATCCAACGTATTCGCTTTATGTTAAGTTACTCGAATTAATTACGCTTTGTAACAGATGGTACGAGTCTCGAGAGTTTGATTATGAATAATTCTCCCTTGCGTTCCCTTCAATGAAATGAAACTTATTATTAATGTCTTGATATGAATACGAAATACTCCTGGGTGGATTCCCGCTGTACATTGCTTTTGGCTTTGCTTGAACCCCTTATGAAAATTAACTAATAATTGGCGTAAGTAGTTCAATATTATGTTTTTGCGTTAGGACGAGACTCAGTTTGAAAGACGAGCATTGAACTTATCCAGTGCTAAATTTAAGTTATGTATAAGTTATGAATGCTTGCCTCTATGAGAGAAAATACTAAAGTTTAGATGCTGTGAATTAACTATATGTATAATACACACACACACACACACCACACACACACACACACACACACATATATATATATATATATATATATATATATATATATATATATATATATATGCGTGTGTGTGTGTCTGTGTGTGTTTTTATTAATATGAAAACATTGATTAGAGAATTTCCTTATTTTCTCCTCCCTCTCTATTTCTTCATCTCTCTCTCTCTCTCACTCTCTCTCTCTCTCGTCTCTCTCTCCTTCATCTTTATCTCTCCTTCATCTCCTTCCTTCCTCTCTCTCTCTCTCTTGTGTACACGTGTTCGCGGGAGTTTTCACAAATTTGTGACAATTCTTGACGTTTTTTTTGTGGATTCATTACCTTTTTTCCATTGTGATATGTGCTATTTATGGATGTTGTAACGCAGAAAGGGACGATGTTCAAAGTGAAAAGGTGTTTACCGTTTCCCCTAAGATCCCCAAATACGCAGAGGAAGTGATCGTATGAACACCAAGAACGCAGTTTTCGGTTCACTTTCAACAAAGCGATTATGCAAGAAACCTAGGGCGTGAATTGCAAGACTACTGACCTGCAAATGCAAGAAAACTGAGCGATGATGATGCCCTACAGAATCAACGTTTACCTTTGCATGATAGACGCACCGTTGATTGAGGTATTTGACATCTTTACTTTGTTTTAGTCTACACGTTACATTTAAAACGGTGAATTAATATACTATCTTTAGGCCTTTTTAATTACTTCTATCAATTAAAGTTCATAAATATATCTTACGTTCGATTCATAATGCAAGTAAACCATAATTGGCTGGTTAAGAGAGATGAGACAGAAATGATTAGGATTGCGCCTAGTTAAAAATACCTGCAAAGGGGATATTCTTTATGGTCAACACGAGGGATAGAGACACGGACATTACGGACGTTTTATTAAAATCGTTTTCGTTTGCATGAAATGGGCCTATTATTTGCCAGACGATGGAAGGGGACGGTTATTTTCAAGAGAAAGAAAGACTGAGAGGAGAGCGGTTTCAATAACTGAATGAACGTTAGCTTTATACGGACAATTCTCGCAATTAAAAAGCATTTGCAGTATGTAATATCTCCTTGAATTAGGCATAGGCCTATGTTTGTTGAAAATAACTGCCAAGATAAAATGCTGGTCAACACGAAGGAGAGAGAGAGAGAGAGAGTGAGTGAGACGGAGCAAAATTTCATTAGAGTTCTTTCCATGTGTACGAAATAGCCAGTATTTTGTTTGGTAAAGGAAGGGGACGGTTATGAGAGAGAGAGAGAGAGAGAGAGAGAGAGAATTTTCTGGCACATGAATAAGCCTACTTTTACCGGGGCATTAAGAAGATGAATATACTATACATTATGTATATATATATAATATATATATATATATATATATATATATATATATATATATATATATATATATGATATATATATATATAACTATATATAATATATATATATATATATATATATATATATATATATATAATATATATATATATATATATTAGTAGAAATTTATTTATAGGAAATATTTATTAATATGGTAATTAATTCTATGACTAGATGATGGTCGCATTTGATTCAGGAAATTCCTTTGAATATTTACCACAGTTTATAGCAAGTGATTTCAGGCTGTTATATCTCATTGTTTGTTATCAAAGGCAGTATTGCCCTTCAAATCATCAGTAAGAGACGGTCGTGCAACCATTTTGAGGGTCATGTGTACCGAATGACTGACATACTGACCGTTGTATTAATACGATCACATCGAAATACACAGTTCGGCCGTAGCCAAGCTGGTGTGATAATGCTTACGAGGGAACACAGGAGCGACATTATGACATTATATGAGATGCAAAGCTGCCGACTTATGCAGGATTTTAGCATATCGAAGCTTATTAGTGTTATGTGATACGACGATTTGCATTTGTATGTGGAAATCAGGATATGAACGGGAAGGGGTATGAGAGAGAGAGAGGAAGTGAGAGAGAGGAGAGAGAGAAAGAGAGAGAGAGAGAGAGAGAGAGAGTTTTTTTGGGGATCAGATGAAAGTTTAGAGAGGAACGGCATCTGTGAGTGAAACTATCTCAAGAATGTTCGGGATAACCTGTACTCTACTACTGTAGGTAGTAAATCAATTTATTTCAGGGTAAGGTTTTGGAAACTTGCTAATTCAGGGCATCCCTCACGAACTGAAAATAATGAGGTGAAGTGAAGACCCCTTTCAAGTGCCAAAAAAAAAGGGGAGGAGAGGGAAGGGACTGTTTTTCTTTGTCTTTTTTTCTTTAAAATGTCAGGAGTCATACTTTTTTCGGTTATGGTCTATTCAAAGAATACAGATACCCCGTTATTAGATCAAAGACGTCTTACCAAACCTCGAGCTCGTTGATTTTATTTCTTTTTATTCAAAGCTTTTCGGGTCTTTTCACCTTCTGTTAGTCAATGTTTGGCGATCAAACTTGAAGCAAAAAGATGAAGAAACAGGGATCGAGAGACTGACAAACAGAAAGTCAAAATAAAAGCATTAAAACTTTTTGCAAAGAATTCCAGTTTTAATTTCATTAAGGAAACTGAGGAGGAAATGTGTTGAAATCTGGCTTTATGTTTCTATGAGAGAGAGAGAGAGAGAGAGAGGAGAGATGAGAGAGAGAGAGAGAGAGAGAGAGAGAGAAGAATATTCAATATCTTCAAACACTGAACTATCCTCTACTCCCCTTTTCACAGCAACAGCTCAAAAGCGTTGGATAGCAGCTTTAGGTACAATTGTATAGGAACCGTTTGCCGAAGATTATGATAAACACAAATGAACAATTCTATTTGCAGAAGGCTATACAGTAAAAAGATACTCTTCAGTGAATGAAACGACGATGAACAAGGTAAGTCCAAGCGCTCTGCCCTCTCCTTCTCTAATTGATTGTCATCCAAACTAAGTCAGACCACATTTCCAGTGGCGAAGTCTGTCTTTCTCGGATTGGGTGGTCACTGCCAGAGGGAAAGGAACGTTTTCATTTGTCAATGAAGTTATATCAAAGATTATACGATTTGTCATGTGCCCCGAATCCATCAGAATGAATTAGGCAATTGACCTCAATCTCGCACTCATGGTGTTGGGATATCAGCAGCGAGGAGTCTATGAATCAGTCGCCTGAGGGACCTTCTGGCTTCCAGTTCCTATATTTATTTTCTTTCGTTGTCGCTGACTGCTATAAACTCCTTTACTTTAAAGACCAATCGTAGTTTCTGTAAGTTTCTATTCTTACCTTGAAGTAGTGTGCCAAGAACTTCCCTTTGTGTTGGTAAGATCTCCATAAAGTCTATGTGGAAGATATAGTATCTCTTGTGGAGCATAAATTGGGAACTTTATGTTACGATCATTGGATATTTCATGTGATAGTATTCCGAGCAGAAAAGATAAGGGTAAAAGGAATTTCAAATATTCCAGGAAAATTTACGGAAAACTAACAGCTCTCAGAGGAATAACACATAAATGTATTACTAAATCTTAAATGGAAATGAGGAACGACAGGTTTTTACTGGCTATATATAAAAATTTGGATTATTTAAAATATATATATACCTAGCTAATACATATAGTATAACCTCTCCGTCTCATAGTAAAGCATAATTTGCAAGATAAATTATTATACGTAAAAGGATGTATATACTTATATACCAAAACACTAGAGGTTAATATGTTCCAGCTATATTTCATAATTACAGTATAAATAATGCCCTTATTCCCAATTTATCTGAATAGGTAGCCAGCCCAGGGAACAAGGGAACTTTCTCAGTCATATATATATATAATAAATATATAAAATATATATATATATATATATATATATATATATGATATATATATATAGATATAGACAATATATATATTATTGACATTCTGGATTTCCATTTCCGTTAGTTTCAAGCTCTGTTTATTTTCATACAGTTTTTCTTAGTTTATTAACTTCTGAATTTGCACCCAACAGCCTTTTGTTTTTCTTCATTATCAACAGCGTGAATTTTCTCAAGTATCACAACTTGTGTCATTTCTTTTTGTCCATCATCTATGTCAACAACAATACCAGCTGCTCTCCATTTGTACCTCAGTTGCATTCCTGATTTAAAGGTAATGAAAAGCACAGTATGTAAGCATCAAAATATTCAAAACAGGATTATGGTCCACTCCGCAAAAGGATAAAGGCAGATCATAGAACGCTAGAGGTACTTAACAAAGGAAGAGAAATGATACGACGACTCAGAAAATGAGGAATGTGAGAGAAAATCTCGAAATGAGGAAGGAGAATCCAGGACTTCATTCCAGGCATGCGTGAGATAAGATGGAATGCAGGCACAGATGACTGGGCGCTTAATGAGATTCCTCTGCACTGCCTAATCAAGGAGAACATTTGAACTTGTTGAATAAAAGATTTCCCGTACCAGTTTCAGAGTAGACAGACGGCGAGAAAGAAACGGGGCAGGATTTAGGTTAAATGAAATAGGAGGAGAAGAGACGAGAAGGATCATTTACATAAAAGACAAGAGTCCATGATATTGTGTTTTCTAAAGTGACAGAGACATCTGGTTAAAGGTTGTCTGGTAGGGGGAAGTAAATTTAAAAGCTTCAATTATAAGGAACGATAAAATAACTTGATTATATATTTCTTTCCAGTAGTTTCCTTTCAGCCAGCCTTCCATAAATTTCTTATTCCAGTAGTAGTGGATAAAACTGATTTTAATATTCTTAATGAAAGAAAATAAAAAACAGGCTGTAATCAACAGCAACAGTGTGATGAAATATAATTTTACTCAACAAGGCTTTTAAAAGAAATTTTCATTTTATTGACAGAGAATTCCCAAGCCCCGCCGAGTTAATAATTGGTTAATATTTGTTCGAAAGGAGAGCGTTGCTCTTTTTCCAAGATTCAGTATTTTTTCCTTCGAAGAATTTCATGGGAGTTTCCATAGACGAAAACACGCAGGAGGATCTAGTTTTTGTTGTGAATTGTGATGGCTTTTAACCACGAGTCATTTTTATGTTCAATTTTGTTATTGCTTGAGCCTGCTTTTTCTTTTTGATCCGTGTGAAGTATGTTTACTTAGACTCATTAAAACATGAAAAGATGTGATTGAGATCAATTATATGAACTATGGATAATGCTGGCGATAATTTTAAGTCTCACAGATGCTCGCACTTTACAGTATGCAGTGTATAGTGAACTCGATATTGAACGATTTTGGGGATTAATATTTATAAATATAAAGGTCTCGCGTGTATAGGTGACAAAATTTAATAATTAGCTAAGTGTTACAAAAGTACTTAGTAGCTATCAAGATGAACTTGGACTGACATCCATTCTAACTTACAGGACTTTCATTCAACAAGCAATATGTACAGCATACCCATAGATCTTCCTTCTGGCTTTGGCGTTTCTCTTGTGGGTTTCATGTCGAATTCCTTGTTCAGTTGAAAGAGGTGGCTCGGGTATTTGTAAAAATGTTGTGGGATAATCGATGTTTAACCTACACAATGATGGAGAAATTAATGCAAACGAATAAAAATTGGTTCAATCAAAAGAAAGTTCGTGAAAAAAAATGTAGTTCATGTGAAACTGAATATGACGAGAGAGAGAGAGAGAGAGAGAGAGAGAGAGAGAGAGAGAGAGAGAGAGAGAGAGAGAGAGAGAGAGAGAGCTCCCAAAAAAAACCTGTCAGATAGGCAACTATCTTTTTCTCCGTCGCAGAAAGATATTTAAATTTAACTGATATCCACGGAAGCGAAACAATTTTACGTCTTCAATTTCCGATATATATTTTTTATTTGAGAAAGTAATTAACAACATGAATTTCTTTCCTGTTATGAATTTTAACCAGTTTTCATGAAAAAACTAAAAGTATCAGTGAAAAACGTGTTTCCAGAATCTAGTGTCATTATATCAGAAATAATCTTTTTTCATTATGGTATGGCATTCATGTTGACCAATAATGACTTTGGAAAAAAAAAATAAGTGAAAGATTTATCCTATAAAACAGAAGAGAAGGAAGTAATGAGTATTCCAGGAAAAAACTTATGTCAAAGAGAGAGAGAGAAGAGAGAGAGAGAGAGAGAAGAGAGAGAGACGAGAGAGAGAGATAGAGAGAGAGAGAGAGGAGAGAGAGGAGAGAGAGAGGAGAGGTTGGGGTGATCCTTGGAATCCGGCAACAGAATGTAGATCGCTGTAAATTGTTAGTTACGTATTGACCAGAAAGGTCTTCATTGGTTTTCCAACCCTTATAACATATGTAATGAAAAATAAACTGCATTTTCATTATGGAATTGTTTCATCAGTTCTTAAAAAAGATAACGTCTTACTAATGAAGTTTGGTTTAAAATAACGAACCCTTCGGAGGTGAACAACATTGACAGCCAAATCTCAGACTTTTCCTCTATGGATAGGATCTAATTAATGAATTTTTCTTTTTTCTGTTAGGATTAACGAGCGTATTTCAGAAACATCGATGTTTACTAATCTTTTTTTATCTAACCTCCCTTGAAAGTCTGTAGCGATAAAATGGCTTTACTTTTTAAATCGACATTGTTATATTGCTCAGTCATCATTAAAGGTCTCTGCTGCCGTTGTCTTTTCACTGTTGAAGTGTTTTATAGCTGAATTTTTGCACGAGAGAGAGAGAGAGAGAGAGAGAGAGAGAGAGAGAGAGAGAGAGCTTGCCACGTATGAGGAGTAATTCATCAGCAAGACAATTCACAGAAGGAAGATTGAGATACGGAAGAAAACGCACAAATGATTCGTGACCAACAAGTGAACAGCAAAAGAGAGAGCAAGAAGAGAAGTATCTAATGATAAAGTTCTCCATAGCTGTTCTCTGTGCAATATCAGAACAGGGTATAGAAGCTTAGAGATAATATCTTGCTGAATACCCTCAAAGCATTTCCATCCCGTCACGAAAAAAAGCGAATATCTCTTGTTGAAAAGAAAAAGAAGAACTGGGCTAATGAAGGTGGAGATTGGATACTTCTTCGATATGATCCGAGAATTGAAGTTCTTTAAAATTTTTCCCTTCATCGCATGTTTCTTTTTAATTGTTTATGGCTATTTTTATTTATTTTCTTTGCTTATAAAATCATATTCTCACACTTCGTTCCTTTTCAAAATCCTTCCTGTGTATCTCAGATCTTATTCTCATTTCAAGTTAAGTTTCTTTTTATTTTTACGAAGGAATCGCTCTGATATTAGAAGTAATGGCCTTACAATTAAAAGCATCTTGTCATTTTTTTGTATGTATATTGGTTAACCATATTTCTTGAAGATTGTTTAAGATCTGTCTTACACATTTCTTCGTAAATTCCTTCTTTTTATCACTTGAATTTCTTGATAGACATATTCACATATAGTAATAAAAAGAAATTTTTCATGTTGCCAATTTTGTACATATAATCATGTCTTCAAGTACACAGACACACACACACACACACACACACACACACACACACACACACATATATATATATATATATATATATATATATATATATATATATATATATATATATATCGAACTACAAATGTCCTTTAATATCTAATTCGCTCTACCTCGGAATTAATATATTTTCATATATGTTTAACCGAGGGGGAATTTATTAAGCGATAATAGAATTGGCGATCGACAGACGCGAACCATCGACCTCTCAATTCTAGGACTGGCAGTGAAGCCCCAAAACCACCCCGCCACCACAAGAGATATAAGTATATGCCGTCTCCTACCTCGAATACCGAGGTAGAGCGAATTAGATATTAAAGGACATTTGTAGTTCGATATATGTATATGAATCACGGTAATGTGATATATATATATATATATATATATATATATATATATATATATATATATATATATATATATAATATATGTATGTGTGTGTGTGTGTGTGTGTATATATATAGGCATTAAGCTACACATAGCTTTTAAAGAAACTTCTGCGATACGAATTAACAAGTTATTAATATATATCGCGGTCACGTATATCATTATTTACAGCGCCATTAGAGAGAGAAATCAAAAGGCAATATGCTCCCAATTTCGGTTATTTACAAGTCATTGACCCTCACTCTAGAGATCGCCACCCAATTTAATTGAACAAACGTCCATCAGTGCACTATCAGAGAACATAAATCACTAAATTTTCTCCGGAATTTTCACCCCATCCACATACTCAGACTTCTTTATTTCTGACAGCCGAGAAGACGTTAAAGCACCTTTTACTAAATAGCAGCAATTTCACCCCGTCACGAGACTTTGCTGGGGATTAAGACCTCCTTGGTGTCAATGGTTGCTGTTGCTTTGTAAGATGCAAATCAATCGGTCGATCGCAAGAAAACGGAAGCGCCTCAGTGGCGTGATCGGTATGGTCTTGGCCCTGCCTCCTCGGTGGCCGCGAGTTCGATTCTCGGTCATTCCACTGAGGGGTTAGAGATGTGTGTTTGCTGGTGATAGAAGTTCACTCTCGACATGGTTTCAGAAGTCACGTAAAGCCGTTGGTCCCTTTGGAATAACCACTGGTTTGCATGCAACGTAAAAACACAAAACAAACAAAAGAAATAAACACGCAAGAAAAAGGGGTTTTAAGATAAATCGTCTCTTTGAAATAAAGTTGAGAACGAAGTGATCAGTACAGTTTCGTGGTTATTTTTCTGCCATTTAATTTAGTTGATGTTCGTCTTTGGTGTGATTTTCGTATTAATTTTCATCATGTAAATAATTAGGTAAGATTGAAACGCGAAGCAATAATTACGACATGGTGAAAATTTGGAGCTGCAAGAAAAAAAAGGATAAAAATGCTGTTTTCTGTAACTTAGTTTATAATGGATGATAACTGCGTTCATGTTAGCGTTAGTAGGAAAAAAAAAAAAACATTTCAACTCGACTCAACACCCGACCCCCAATTTGGCGATAAACCCCATAAGCTAGCCTTTGTATTAACCTCACGTACAGTTGGACACAGGTTTCCCTGGTACACCTTCTTGAGGGACTTCGAAAAATTATATGGTAACAGTGTTTACTGAGGGGGAGGACTCTTCCTCTCTTAGCAAGAGTTCCACCAATAAGCTCTAGAATTCTTTCAGTGGGAGGAGTCATTAGGTAAGGTAAGAGAAACACACACAACACCACAAACACACGGAGTAAAAGAAAAAAAAGAAATCTGAGCAGGTTATATCACTGTAAGTAAGATTACTGTCTCACTTTTAATATAAGTTTTGTTTATTAGATTCCATTTAACTTTCGTCTAAGACTTTAATCTTTTCACCGTGCTGTTTATTATATATCGGTCATATTCATTACGCAATACTTAAAATTTATCAAAATTTTAGAGTTATATTGGTATTGGAGAGAATCAGGAACATCATAACAGGATATTTTAACCTTATCACGTAGGCAAGGTTTTTACTTCCGGTTGCAGTGCGTTTCCTACCAATAATATAATAGGAAGCTATAAAGAGAAGCGCAGCAGCACTTCATTGAACATACTCAAAAACTCAGTGAACGTGTTGAAAGAGTGTGACACCTTAGCTCCTTTCTCTCTCTCTCTCTCTCTCTCTCTCTCTCTCTCTCTCTCTCTCTCTCTCTCATATTAGCTAATTTAAAGTGACATGTCATCTAGAAATACCACTGTGCTAAGTATGCAGTTTTGATATGTCATTAACACCCTCTAATCTTGACTAAACTAATATATGCATATATATTTTTTCGGGGGGTCGGGGGGAGTGGTGTCGGAGATTGAGTTTCTTGTTATTAAGCCGTCTTACAGGTTTTGGAATTTTAAAATGTAATTCAAACTGACAAGCTTCTTGCTTTTGTTGTACCGATGTCCTCAGCCTGGTTTTGCTACAACTGAAATGGTTGGGGCCTAGGGGTAAGGTGGGCCTGTTGCGACCCCACCGAGAGTGGAACGAAGTACTAGATGTGCTCGTGGATAGAGTGTATGGCTAACGAAAACCGCGCCACTTGAATATTTTCTTGTTTATCTTTAATGCCTGCGAGTTTTTAGTATTTATCCTAATATTATAGTACTGTAGATTTTCTGAATACAACAACATTTACAAGAAGAAGGATTGGATTAAACTTACTCTCTCTTGTAAATACATATAGAATGAAAAAGAGAGAGAGAGAGAGAGACTAGACGTTACTGAGGAATCAAAATGAAACTACTAGGGTCAGAGAACATTCCACAAATTGTTGTAATGGACAGTGAAGAAGGACTCCCAAACTTGGTGCAAACTTTTAACCATTCCCATATGGTAAACTTAATTCGTTTGCCAATGATAAACAATTGTTGATATTCAGAGGTTTCATGTATTCATGGTTAGGTTTTTATTCCCTCTTGAATATACTGTAGAGGTTATTCCCTAAACGCCGTTCATTACAATAATTATTACATGATATGGATAAACATATCTACTTGGCTTATATTTTCTAATATATTAATTGTGATACATGTTTTAATGTCATACGGACAGAAATTCCTTTCGCTCTTATCATCATTCGTGTTGAGGATAAAGAGACAGACGTCTCTACTGTTAAACAGCCCCTTCAGTCATTTACCTGTCCATTGTGGAAAGAGCTATTTGGAGAAATGTAGTTTAATGTATTGTCCTAGGTTCTCTTTTTAGATAATTTTTAAAGAAAAAAATCCAGGATAGCGAAATTCCCTTTAGATTTTGAACTCCATTGAAATATCAAATTCACCTTTCTAATAAATAAATTATAATAATCATGACCTGGAGCTAAACGATATTCATTCTGTTTTACGATTTTTTGTTTACATCATACGACATGGAAGTTCAGCGGAAGCCATGGGGTAATCCAAATATCATACTCAATTTTTACATTTATTTTTAATATTAGTGAGAAGTCCAGCCACCTTCCTTTTAGATCACCTCTTGCAATCTGTTAGGCATAGAAGATTCATGGTTTCTGACGATCTGTGGTTGGTTGTGGAAGACCTTCCATTGTGTTCCCAGTGGTCCTCTCCCTCTCAGGCTTCCAACATTTTACCAAATTAGCCTAAATATTCTCATGAGGTTCATGTCTGTATCCTTACTTGGCCAGTCAAGCAAATGCAGATCCTCTCGACCTTGAAACAGATTCCTGGACTATTCTGGCCGTATGGATGGGGCAGCGGTCGTGAATGAAAATGACAGGAGCAGGTGGGGAGGAATAATTCCGCTGTTGAAGTGAAAGAAGTTAGAAATCCTGAAGAATTTCAATGTATTTTTCACCAGTGAACCTCCACTCAATCCTGGTGATATCATCCATATAATGTAAGAAGATCCAGCCCGCACGCTTACTCTGAAATGCCCATTCTGGTCACCTCGTAATGTTTCTTTCTTCTGTAGTATCTGAAGGGAAAAAATCTAATTTTTAACAATTTACGGTTTGCTTTTCGTAATACGGAAAATAATGCTATATCGTTTGGGAAAATAAAATGCTAAGTAAGAACCCTTGCAATAAGTTAAGAATGTTTATTCATCTGCAAGGATTAATACTTATAATAGTATTAAGTTTGATCTGCAACGGTCCGTTATGATATGATATTCTTTAATTCAGTAAACAGGCTGTACTCTATAGCTATTATAAGTTTGCCTACGTCATTATTCATAACATTAATAATGCATTTGCTTAATGCCTGAAAGCTGGCCATAGTAGAACTAATGGGGGGTTTTCAATGAAGATTTTTTATTTTCACACTTCTCGTGGCAATATAATTTAATTAGCGGAAAATACATGGTTATTGACAAAATTATTATCTTTTGATTATAATATTACCCTTGCTTATAATTATTATAATCTGACTGTTATTAATGATTATAGAAACTCACCTTATATTACTCGGTCTTCAGTTATGTATCCTGCCGTGACTTCTGCTAGTAAAAGACCTTTCGTCACTGCGACGACTCGAGACCAAAATTCCATATCCTCCCCCACAAACTGTTGAACAAAGGCAAGACTATCAGCACGATGCCGTTCCCGGCGGTGAGAAATTCCTTCTTGGCAGGAATTCTGAGGTATTCCTGCCTCATGCAGACGTCTTTCGCACCGTCATAGCCGAGACATTTAATGCCAGACGTTCACGAATAGCAATAGTATTGGTAAAAGGGTCTTCTTATGCTGCTCGTCGAATGTCGTCGTTATCCTAACGGGTGGTCATTCGTGGTGGAAGTCTTCGAACTGAAATACGTAATTAACATGCAGATACCTAGATAATCAAGATTAATTATAGCCTGTTTACTTATGGGAACGCTATTTGGTATTCTGGGAAGTAAAGAGAAAGAATCACTATTAGAGTTCAACAGGACCAAGGCAACTATAATTTAGGTTTCATGATTTTACGGGTTTGTAAGGTTTATTGTTTAAAAAATTAATAAATAAATGAAATAAATAAATGCTATCCAAAGTCGGTCAATTTCCCAGTCTAAGCATGCCTCCTTTTCCATTTATTTACTGTTGTAGGGGAGACATCAAGACGCTGTGCAACAGCACGTATTGAAAGCCCACTTTCTCGTAGAGCGACGATCTGCGCCAGGAGGACCATAATCTATAAACAAAAATTTATATACACCCTCAGTCTAGCCATGATTGGGTGACAAACCTTGTTAGCGTGTAATAGGGGTGCTGTAGCAGTGATATCGTTATCACTGAACAAAGTGATATATTAATCACACGATTACTGGGACTGAGTGATTGATTGGCTGTTACTGGCATTGCAACATCTCAGGTCATTACTGTCATTGATAACGTTTAAAAATTCTGTATGTCTTCATAATGATAAAATTGTTAATTGTCTGTTTTGAAACACTAAAGGTGGTGGTGTTCATCTCTTAACGTGAATTCCATTAATCTGCTTTCGGGCTGTTTTAGTGTATAAGAGGTTGGAGGAGGCAAACTTGTAATAAGTATTAATCATCATAGATGAATAAACATTATCTTTAATGCAGTGGTTTGTTACTTAGCATCACATTTCCCCAAACGATATATCATTAGTTTTCCCACGTTACGGAAAGCAACGCGTAAATTGTAAAAATTCAGATTGTTTTCCTTCAGATACCACCGAGGAAACATTTACGATTTGTTTCCGGGAGGAGTGGCTTGTAACCGTAAACGTGTGGGCCTGGATTTCCTTACATGGTATATGTGATATCACCAAGACTGAAGGGTTTCCCCAGTGGAAAAATACGTTAAAATTTTTCAGGATTTCTTACTCCCTTCACTTCACCAGCGGAATTATCCCTTTCCACCTGGTCCTGTCATTTTTCATTCATGACGGCTGCCCCATCCATACGGCCCAGAATAGTCCAGGAATGGTTTCTAGATCGAGAGGATTTGAATTGGTTGACTGGCCAAATAAGGGTGCAGACATGAATCCCATAGATCCCGAGAAAGATAAAGTCGATTTATTAAATATTGAACAATTCACAGGTGCCCCGAGAGAAGCCGAAGTGCAGTGGAAAAATCACTGAATTTCTAATCAGTTTTCTCCCATGTATACATAAAAAAAAAAAAAAAAAAAAAAAAATCATTTTTGTTCCCGTTATTTTTATGCTCATCCATTTCGTATGAAGTAGCTACTGTCGCATATCTTATGTATATAAGCATTAAGCAGGTTAGGAGATTAATTACGTTTGCTTTATGTCTATTACAATAATTAGAATCATAATTACCTGACTTGTTATCGAATTACAGTTACAACTTCAATTACAAGATTGGGTAACAATATCAAATACAATACAATTTTAATATTTCAAAATTGTAATCACAGCTACAAATACATATATAAAACATATTACTCAATTACATTTCGCACACCTATTTAATTTTAAGAAATGCAGATAGTTGCAAAGACTTTATACTTGAGTTTGGTTTCCTTTTACAGTCAATTTCTGCAACAATTGTAATTTGTAACTTATGATACCTTTAGTACAAATACAAAACAAACATATCTATTTTTAGACCTGTAGAAATTATCGTTAGCATCCTATGATTGTGGTGAAAATTATTATGCTGATTATAATAAATGATACTGAAATACAAAACTCAAATACTGGAAAAAAATTTCACAAAGTTTTTGCACAAAAAAGGAAATAAATGGAATAAAATTTTTTTTTAGAATTGTAGCTGGCTTGTCATGATTCTCCCTTAATAATATAATAAATGAATTGGGAAGCGACTCAAAACATCTCTCCATTGCATTTGGTCAAGATGAGTTCTCGAAAAGTAAGGGCGGCTCTAGGATAACAATCTCAAATAAAGTTTTCAGTTACAATTACAAATAACAATTACCATTATTAATTAAAATAAAAAAACAAATGGAATTACAGTTTAACTTCAAAACGTGTAATTAAAACATATAAGATAAATGACAATTACACCAAGCCTGAATAAAAGGTAAGGATTATTTGTAATTGGTAAAGCTCTCTTACACTGTGGGTTTCACAGACAGTGCAGTCACGTTTTTGGTCAATAACACTGTAATGAAGACTGGTATCAGTACGAGATTTTGCTGTAATTTTTCGGTATAATCAAAGGCTTTACTCTATTGGATGTCCGGTAAAAATGCTCAATTTTTATTTGTAACACATAGAGTAACTATAACCAGTTACCTATTCAACCAATCTGTAGGCAATTTGTTTCGGCTCTCTCTTGCTAAAAAAAAAAAAAAAAAAAAAAAGTTAAAAAGTTGCGTGACAAACGGATTTCTGCTACCATGCGACAGCTATGTTCCTAGACGGCCATCTCTTTTTTTCTTCACCTTCGTAATGCAGCATATGGCTGATGCCCTGAGTCCAAATGAAGCCTTGCGAAGGAGGTAACTAAAACACAAGTTATAACAGTCGAATTTACCATCAATCACAGTGTCTATCGTTCTACTACTCCACCATACATGCATATATCTCTTACTCCAATAATTATAATCATTTACTCATGACCCAAGTCAATAGTCACTAAAGAAAGAAAAAAAATTTTGATCTTAAGACAAAAATAGTAATAGCTACTACTACTGCTGCTGCTGCTAATAATAATAGTTAAAAAAATGCTATATTACTGGTTATGATTATTGATAATTAATATTGTTCCCTTGTTTTCAACGTAGACCAAAGTAATATATCCATTGCCTAAGGTAAGGTAGTACGGTACGGAATTTGCACATTTTTTCCGTACCTGAACTGTACCGTACCGTACTTCGGTAAAATTGTCGTTGCGTAATTCCGTACCGTACACATAGGATAAATATCAACCGTACGGTACCGTACCGTACAATGCCAGCCTTTGCTGGCAGGTTAACAACAGCGTGAATCGTTATATATATATACAACATTTTAAATTATTATTATTAGATTAGATAGATAGATAGATACAAAAAAAATCGTGCAAAATATACTTAAACTAGTAACATTCAGAGAGAGAGAGAGAAGAGGGGGGGTGGGGGGGGGGGGGGGGGGGGGAGGGGGGGGGGGGGGGGGGGGTGAGGTGGGAGAATCTCTCAAGACGGTGTACCAGGTAAAAAACCTGTGTCCAACTGTAGGGCTGTCACGCACAATAGTTCGTTTCCCTCCGCTGATCCAGATGCAGCTTTTAGCTCCACTAATTCTATCAGGGCTTATTTCTTCTACCTTTTGGACCCCCTTTTAATAATCTAGGCCTTAGTTTCTTAACTGCTGTGCTCTTATTCTGTCTCAACTTTATTACCTTAATCTGTTTTCCTTCTTTTGTTTTCTTTGGAATGAAGCGCGTTTTGTAATTCCCTTTATTTCAAAATAACAAAATAAAGTAGTGATATTTACAAAGCCTTCTATGTTCAAAATTTAAGGCTTATTTCAGTTTGACTAATGTTAAACTAAAAAACCATCACATTTTTTCCGACAATCTGGCAGATAAATTTGAACAATATCACTTTTTTTTTCATTTAATTTTGAGATACTATAAATATTACTTTTCACTTTAAACCTATGAAATATGCATGATCTTCCAAACATTAGCATTAACTGGTAATCAAGTAAAAGGAACATAACTAAAAACACGTGAGCTAGTGTCAATATTTTATCATTATTATTTGTATGATAATATACAATGAGTAGGATGTCCAACCTCCATCTGCATCTGTGACCTCACACAGACGATCAGGTATGGAATCTACAGTTTATATTATGTAACAGAAGTGTGGGTTATGTATTTGATTTCCCTGGAACGTGTTTTACGCAGATATTTTTTTTTTTCTTATCAAGCACGCTTCTACAATACATTTTTCTTAACCTTACATGTCATGTCGTTTTTCATTGTTGTATTTATTATTTGACGACATTATTGACTCTGTAATTGTTTTTAAATAGTATTTAATTGCTGTCATTATCGTCCGTATTAAACAGTATTATTTACATTTGTGTTATAAGGATACGTTCACACCAAATGCGTTGCCTATAGAAATGGGGCTGTTAGGATTTTCTGCTTTATTTCTATATTGGATTTCAATTTACGAATCAAGTTATGCTCAAATAAAAGTGTACTCCTTTATACCTGATTTTCACTTTTATATAGGACAAAATTTAGTATAATTAAATTTCGTTTTACCTTTTCTTTGTATGCATATGATATAAATTTAAAATCTTAAAACTTACCTATAGTTTTTGAAAATCATTATGGTTGAGTAGTTGATTATTATATATAATATATAATATTTCTCTTGATGTCTCGGCTAATTCATTTAGAATGATATCTTTTAGTTATTTGGTTAAATCCAATAACAATAAAACGTAGCTTAGAAAATGGTCATTTTTTGCTCAGTTCCAATTGCCCGCCTGTAGTTAGTATTGTTTTTTCTTGTAGACAAAAAATAACTAAAGGAAAATCCCTAAATATATTTTAATAGATAAGACGATAAGAGACCAAACAAAAAAGATGCGTACTGCAAAAAGATCCCGTAAAAAGAAGAGAGAGAGAGAGAGAGAGAGAGAGAGAGAGAGAGAGAGAGATAGAGAGAGAGGAGAGAGAGAGATTCAAAATGATGGACTGTTTAAGATACTAACAGAAATTTATAACACCTAGAAACAAGGCATGATTGGAAATCTTTCAGAATGTTCTTGCTATATTTTGATAGAAATCGAAATATCTCTTGTGAAATATTGAAAATCAAGGAAAAAGAGAGGGATATAGAGGGAGAGTATATGAATTGGGTACTCCAGTTTGAAGAAAATGTGGCCTTACTTGGCCTGCCTTGGCAGCAGCTGTTGTGTGACGTTTATTGTCTAGATGCTGTCTGAAATACGGAGAGAAGTCTACGCAAGGATAGTCATGTTGTTTATAGGCTGCCTATTCACTGTGAGGTTTCCTCCTAATTACTGATGATGGAGGTGAACAGGCCAAGGAAATGGAATTGAACGAGAGAATTTCGGCCTTGCGAGACACCACACAGTACCAGAGAGAGCAGCGATGAACTTGGACAGGATCATTTTTCAGCTGCAACAGAGGCTTGACTACATTGAAGACATTCAGAAGGCGGGCGGAAAGGAAGAAAGCACTCGTGTGATCCAGATAACTCAGGGGGGTGTTGCAACAACAGGCTGGCAAGAAAGGGCCCACTTATTCGAAGTGATGACGTTGTTTCTGAAGGAGAACGATCAAGTGAAGAAGGAGAAGGACGTGCAGATATAGACCGAAGAAGTGGCGCGGATGGCGAGGCTCGTCCAGGAACGAAAAGACGCGAACGAAAAGCGCTAATCCGACAGGAAAGCGCCGAGGTCAGGTTCCAGCTCCTGCAGAAGGAAGTGGAAGATCTCACGAAGGAAACGGTGTACTACATTGTGAAGTTCAGTTGCGAAACTGAAGAGAAACAGCTGAGGTGCCTTCTAGAGGAAGGGAATCATCGCTTCAAGTCGCTGGAATAGGAACACCGGTGTCCAGGGCGAACGGAACGACCAGTTGGAAGATGAGGTTCGACAGCTGCGAGGAGCGAAGGAGAAATCGGTTTGCCAGCTCAAGAACCACCAGGGAAATTACAGATGCCTGGAAAATGAAGGAGCAGCTGTCCATGTTCAAGGAATGGCGCGACCAAGTCTAAGCTAGCCTTGCGAAGAGGGCTCAGATGTCAAAAATTTGAGGAGAATGTTTGTTGTATGGAAAGTTTTTTTTTTTTTTTTTTTTTTTTTTTTTAATCAATAAAGTTTATTTACAAACTGCGATTTTCATTTACACATTATTTTTTTGCAGCAAATTTTGTTATTAACATAATAATTCGAGTTTAACTCGAATTTAAAGGACTTCTTTCATAAATCCATGTGTTAGAATTGATTTTAGTTTGCAATGGATTTTAGGAGTGAACTGCAATACTTTATTTTATATGGAAGGTTTGATGTTTATATGTAATGATTTTGTTTTGTTAATGGTTGAAGGATATGAAAGTTAGAGGGAAATAAGTATAAATGTTTTTGTAAGAGTTTTATTGATTCGTGAAAGGGAAAGGTAAATGTAAGGATTGGTGGAGTGCCAGGATTCGAAGCAGAAGATACAGAGAAGATTGGTGGAGTGGCAGGAAAAGCAGCGGATTCAGAGAAGATTGGTGGAGTGTCAGGAGAAGCAAACGATTGAGAGAAGATTGGTGGAGTGCCAGGAGAAGCAGAGGATTCAGAGAAGATTCAGGGAGCGTCAGAAGAAGAAGCAGAGTATTCAGAGAAGATTTGTGGAGTGCCAGGATAAGAAGCAGAGGATTCAGAGAAGTCCCTGGAGAATTGAAAGGATTCAGTGGCATATTCTGGTTCTAAGGTTAAACAGAGGTGTTACTCTCTTAAGGGACGGCGGGCGAGGCCCGCCAGACGTCCCGGGATGGGCGGGCAAGGCCCGCCAGGCGTCCCGGGACGGGCGGGCCTCCGCCCGCCAGGCGTCCCGGGGACGGGCGGGCCTCCGCCCGCCAGGCGTCCCGGGGACGGGCGGGCCTCCGCCCGCCAGGCGTCCCGGGACGGGCGGGCCACCGCCCGCCAGGCGTCCCGGGACCGGCGGGCCTCTGCCCGCCAGGCGTCCCCGGGGACCGGCGGGCCTCCACCCGCAGGGCGTCCCGGGGACCGGCGGGCCTCCCGGCCCGCCAGGCGTCCCCGGGGACGGGGGCGGGCGGGGCCTCCGCCGCCAGGCGTCCGGGGAACAGGCGGGCCTCCGCCCTGCCAGGCGTACCGGGGACCGGGGAGCGGGCCTCCGCCCGCCAGGCGTCCCAGGGGACCGGCGGGGGGGGGGGGCCTCCGCCCGCCAGGCCGTCGGGGACCGGCGGGCCTCCCCCGCCAGGCGTCCCGGGGACGGGCGGGCCTCCGCCCGCCAGGCGTTCCGGGGACGGGCGGGCCTCCGCCTTCCAGGCGTCCCGGGGGCGGGGCGGGCAGCGGCCTGCCAGGCGTCCCGGGGACGGGCGGGCAGAGGCCCGCCAGGCGTCCCAGGGACGGGCGGCGGCCGGCGTCCCGGGACCGGGCGGGCAGCGGCCCGCCAGGCGTCCCGGGGACGGGCGGGCAGCAGCCCGCAGGCGTCCCGGGGACAGGCGGGCAGAGGCCCGCCAGGCGTCCCGGGGACTGGGCGGGGCAGCTGCCCGCCAGGCGTCCCGGGGATGGGCTGGCAGAGGCCCGCCAGGCGTCCCGGGGACGGGCGGGCAGCGGCCCACCCAGGCGTCCCGGGGACGGGCGGGCAGAGGCCCTCCAGGCGTCCCGGGGACGGGCGGGCAAAGGCCCGCTAGGCGTCCCGGGGACGCGGGCAGAATCCCGCCAGGCGTCCAGGGGACGGGCGGGCAGCGGCCTGCCAGGCGTCCCGGGGACGGGCGGGCAGAGGCCCGCCAGGCGTCCCAGGGACGGGCGGGCCCGGCGTCCCGGGGACGGGCGGGGGGCAGCGGCCCGCCAGGCGTCCCGGGGACGGGAGGGCAGCAGCCCGCCAGGCGTCCCACGGGGGACAGGCGGGCAGAGGCCCGCCAGGCGTCCCGGGGACGGGCGGGCAGCGGCCCGCCAGGCGTCCCGGGGATGGGCTGGCAGAGGCCCGCCAGGCGTCCCGGGGACGGGCGGGCAGCGGCACCACCAGGCGTCCCGGGGACGGGCGGGCGGGAGAGGCCCTCCAGCCGTCCAGGGGACGGGCGGCAAAGGCCCGCTAGGCGTCCCGGGGACGGGGCGGGCAGAATCCCGCCAGGCGTCCACGGGGACGGGCGGGCAGCGGACCGACCAGCATCCCGGGGAAGGGCGGGCAGAGGCCCGACCAGGCGTCACCGGGGACGGGCGGGTAGAGGCCCGCCAGGCATCCCGGGGACGGGCGACGACAGGCGTCCAGGCTTCCGGGGAAGGACGGGCAAAGGCCCGCAGGCGTCCCAGGGCAAGGGCGGGAGCGTCCCGCCAAGCGTCCCGGGGTACGGGACGGCGGGCAGCGGCCCGCCAGGCGTCCCGGGGACGGGGCGGGCAGCGGCCCGCCGGGCTTCTCGGGGACGGGCGGGCAGAGACCCGCTGGGCTTCCCGGGGACGGGCGGGCAGCGGCCTGCCGGGCGTCCCGGGGACGGGCGGGCAGCGGCCCGCCAGGCGTCCCGGGGACGGGCGGTCCGGGGACGGGCGTCCCGGGGACGGGCGGGCAGAGGCCCGCCAAGCGTTCAGGGGACGGGCGGGCAGAAGCCCGCCAGGCGTCCCGGGGAACGGGCGGGCAGCGGCCCGCCAGGCGTCCCGGGACGGGCGGGCAGAGGCCCGCCAGGCGTCCCGGGGACGGGCGGGCAGAGGCCCGCCAGGCGTCCCGGAGACGGGCGGACAGAGGCCCGCCAGGCGTCCCCCGGGGACAGGGCGGGCAGCGGCCCGCCAGGCGTCCCGGGGACAGCCGGCAGAGGCCCGCCAGGCGTCCCGGGGACGGGCGGGCAGAGGCCGCAGGCGTCGGGGACGGGCGGGCAGCGGCCCGCCAGGCGTCCCGGGGACGGGGCGGGCAGCGGCCCGCCAGGCGGTCCAGGGACGGGCGGGCAGGCCTTGACGGGTGGGCGAGGCCCGCTACAGGTCCCAGGAAGTGGCAGGTTGAGGCCACCCAGGTGTCTTGGGATTGGTCGGCAGGGGCCCGCCAGGTGTCCCCGAGGACGGAAGGCCTAGTTGTCCCGGGTGGGTGGGTGGGCGGGCCTTGACGTGGGTGGGCGAGGCCTGCTACGGATTCCGGGAAGGGGCAGGTGAGGTCCCCCAGGTGTCTTGGGATTGGTCAGCCGGGGGGCCCGCCAGGTTTCTCGTGACGGGTGGGCGATGCCTGCCAGGTGTCCCAGGATACCTGGCGGGCCTCGCCCACCCGTTTCCTGGAAACGGCTGGGCGAGGCCCGCCAGGCGTCCCGGGACGGGCGGGCAGGCCTTGACGGGTGGGAGAGGGCCGCTACAGGTTCCGGGTGGGAAGGGGCATGTGAGGCCCGCCAGGTGTCCCGGGACAGGTGGGCAGGCCTTGACAGGTGGGCGAGGCCCGTTACGGGTCCCAGGAAGTGGCAGGTGAGGCCCCCCAGGTGTCTTGGGATTGGTCGGCAGGGCCCACCAGGTGTCCCGGGACGGGCGGGTGAGGCCCGCCAGGTGTCCCGAGACGGGAGGCCCGGTGTCCCTGGATGGGTGGGCGGGCTTGACGGGTGGGCGAGGCCTGCTACGGGTTCCGGGAAGGGGCAGGTGAGGTCCCCCAGGTGTCTTGGACTGGTCAGCCGGGCCCGCCCGTTCCTGGGAACAATCAAACCCAATATCTACAGCAGCAAATTAGCAAAATTTTCAGTTCACTTGCGAATTACTGCTATACCGTATGTGATTTTCTTGAAATACTAACACAATATGAAATATTAAGATATTTTCACCAATGTAACAAGTTCGTATTTAGTAGAAAGATAGAAAAGACAGAAGCATAAAAAAAATATTAATAATAGGACAGAGATAAAAAAAACAAAAAAAAATTATGAAAGAGAGAGAGACTTTCAAGTTCTTTTCTGGTTTAATACCATGGTGAACAAGCCTCATCTTATTAGTTTCGTTTTATCACCAGGGCAATCGTAAAATATCTTTCTTAATGATATCTTCTTCATTGTTTTCACGATGCATTGTAATAGAAAATAACTCAACTCAGATTCTGTTTCAAAGAGCAAATAGTTTTGCAGTGCAGTATGGAGTTATAGCTAATGCTCTAATGTGTAAACGAATTAATTATCGCTGACAATTTTGATTGGCATATTTTAAAAGCTATTGCCAGCAAATATGCTATTGTAGGAATTTAACTTCTCTCTTTACGAAAGTCAACTCTACTGCAGTGGTCCCTCCCTTCCCTGACTAGTTCTTGTGTTGGGGAGGGTTTGGAACCAATATCTGCTACCTTGGCATTGGTGAGTTAGGTTGCGTATTATATGACCGATCTTAGGCTGCAGTTTTTAGCTCAACTAATTTTATCAGGGTCTATTTCTTCTACTTTTTGGAACGTTTTTCAATATTCCAGCCTGTGCAACCTTCTCATGCAAAGGAAAAGAAGGTCTTATAGCTGTTTTAAGGTTTATATATGCTAGCCAGCCAAAGATCAACCTGTGGTAACACTGAACAACATCCATACAAATAATACTAGTATGCTATGATCACAATTGAAAGAAGTGAATAATGGTAAAGAATTCTGTAAATATGACGTTACGTTTCCTGATGTCGATGTCAGGCTCTGTTCTACAACATTTTCAGGGTATCAAGTGGCTAAGTCAGTAGCTGTAGATGGTAAGGTGGGGAACAAGTCACTGTCAAATTTTGTGCGTGTCCCAAGTCACTTTCTATCAAAGGTTTACCTCTTACCTTAGGTATGGGCAGCGTTATCCTTAAACCTTTGTATATGCTATTCTGTTAGTTTAAAAAAAGTGTCCACACCATAATATTGTTTGTGGATTAGTAGTTTCCATGACCATGGCATTCTACATTAAGAATAATAACAATTGGACAGGTAAAAGACTATTCAATTCACAGCGCATTTTCGTTGCTGGAACCTCACACCGCCAAAAAACAGTCAAACAATGCATAATGAAAAAAATATTCGTAGTTACGTTTATTTGGCTACCAATTACCCAGAAACTCTCTCTCTCTCTCTCTCTCTCTCTCTCTCTCTCTCTCTCTCTCTCTCTCTCTCTCTCTCTTATCAATTTTTATGTCTTTACCTCTGTGCTATTATAGATATTTGTGCTGTGCTTCTTTCTTTCTAGCTTTTATTGAATATGAATTTGTTAATTGGTGAAAGTATCTGCATCTTATATTTTGCGTTAGTATTTTAAAAAATTAGCTGCATATAGCCATAATTTATAAAACTTGAGTATATCTTAGTTTTACCAGACCACTGAACTGATAAGCAGCTCTCCTAGGGCTGGCCCGAAGGATTAGTTATTTTTAGGTGGCTAGGAACCAATTGGTCACCTAGCAACGGGACTTACAGCTTATTGTGGGATCAAAACCACATTATATCGAAAAATCAATTTCTATCACCAGAAATAAATTCCTCTGATTCCGCGATGGCCAAAGCCGATAATGGAACTTCGGACCACCGGATTGGTGGCCGAGCGCGAAAAGCACTCGTCCAACGAGGAAATACCCCCATAATTTGTAAGTTTCCAAAAACTGGCATCGGGTGTTATCCCCCAAATCGCCTGCCTTCTCTATGGGTGTTGGCCCCAGCATAAATATAAAAGAGAGGGAGAAACAAGACAGAGAGAGAGAGAGAGAGATAATTAGTCACAGGAAGTCTCTCCAACAGTAGCCGTAACACGCACAAAGTTTTAATCAAAGCGCTCCCATATAAATCTTCACCTACTCTTGCCGGAAACTCGACGGTTTCCGGTGACGTCATAAGTTCCACCACAAAGAGGAATTAAGTCAATCCATCCCACCTAAAGGACGGTGTTAGATAATCTACAACAGATATGAATGACCAACAGCTCTGACGAAAGTAGGTCAGCTACCGAGAGCCAGAGCAGTTTGCTGTTAACAGAACTTCAAATTGATTCGTAGTCTTCATTGTTGAACTTGATCTGTGACTGTATCATTCTAGTGTGAATGAAGAGAAGAAACTTGCACTAAACTCTCATTTGAAGACTCCTGAGAAACTCAAACAAATAATATATATATAAATATATATATATATATATATATATATATATATATATATATATATATATATATACATATATATATATATATATATATATATATATATATATATATATAATATATATATATATATATATATATATATATATAGATATGTGTGTGTGTGTGTGTGAATGTGAATATGTATATATATATATATATATATATATATATATATATATATATATATATATATATATATATACATAAATGTCTTTTTACAGTAATACAACAGTATAATATGAAGTTAAAACGGCCCGTAAAAACACTATTTCAACGTTTGTAACCACATATTTCGAGCACTTCCTTCTGTGCTCCTGATCACTGGTAAAACTATGGACATAGGATGTCTTACAGGAGTTATATATACAAAAACATATGAAGTGTGGGCAGTAAATCTCTGTGGTGACCCAGGAAGGGTTGGAAATTAAACTATTCCATGGTGATTTCTGACCTCATTAACTCCCGTCTGGCGACTCGTCCAGTGAGTCGGATGTTCTTGGACAACCTGCTTGAGGAGCTGCCTAAGGATTAGTTTGTCGATGTCATCCGATTTCCAATGTCCCCCTGACAGGTTCGTTTGATTGATGATAGCAGATTTCAGCATTTTCCTTTTGTACGGACACCTACTTTTAAAAATCAGCTCCGCCCCACTCCAGTTCATAGTATGGCCTTTGTCGGTAATATGTAGGAAAATCCCCGAGTTCTCTGATGCATTTCGTACTGATCTTTTGTGTTCTGCTAATCTTTGCGAGATGGATCTACCGGTTTCCCCAACGTAAATCTCATTACAATTGCTACACGGTATCTTGTAAACTCCGGCTTCTTCTCCTCTTTTATTTAGGTATACGTTAATGAGCGAACTCCCGATGGATTTGGGATAATGGGAAATAAAAGGATTATTAGACCCGAGGTGTTCTGTGGCTTTTTGAATGCTTTCGTCGTATGGAATTTTCAATTTATTGCTAAAGTCTATTTGTCTATTGGGAGTGCGACCTCTATAGTATATTGTATTCGCTTTATTTATAGCCTTCTCGTTAATTTATGTTTATAAAAATTACCATTGAAAGAGAACACCTTCTTAGTTACACAGAGGTTGATTAGTTTTATTGTTTTGTAAATACTAAGAGGACGAGCCGCCAGACGGGAATTAATGAGGCTAAAAATCACCAGGGAATAGTTTAATTTCCACCCTACCTGTGTCACCAACAGAGACTTACTGCCACACCTAATGTTTTTGCATGCATAATCTTGTAGGACATCCTATGTCCATATTTTACCAGTGATCAGGAGCACAGAAGAAAGTACTCGAAATATGTGGTTGCAACGTTAAAATAGTGTTTTATGGGCCTTTTATCTTTATACACACACACACACACAATCAGTTTGTGCTAACTACCTCAATAACGTAAGTCGTAAGTGAACTGAAAATTTTGATAATTTGCTGCTATAGATGTTAGTTTTTTATAAGGGGTGTCTTGCAGATTACAGAGCAACACCAATAACACTGTTGGTGAAAGGTTTGTATCGATCTTGTGAACAGTCGTGTCTGTTGATAAGATACGATAATCTATAGAAAATATTAAAAAAAACACGATTACTGACTTCCTAAGCGCTTTTATCTTATTTATTTCACATATTTCCTTAACTGCACATTTTACACTCAAACCCAGTATCGTCAACGACAAAAACTTTACGCTGATCACCTTAATTAACGATATTAGATTAAGGAGACTTTACTCTTTGTTCAAGAAAAATACCTGCTTCCCACTCCCCCTTCCTTGGCCTGACGGTGCGACATCGTTGGGTGCTTAATTAGTTACTTGTTCAACTGCTTCGGCGGGGTTTTATAGTCTATGATTCGTGTTCACTCTGGATCAGCGGAGGGAACGAACTTTTGTGCGCCATAGTACATTCCACATTTGCTTAGGGTGCAACATGATGATAATAACTGGAGGACATCTTTATGTATCTTTTTAAGAATCTGAAGGTTTATTTGAACCATCAGACGTTTTTCCTCCCTAGAAAAAATCCCCTCGAATCTGAGACAGAATGTGGTGTGTTATGTGACATATTCTTATTTCCATATAATACATTTGGCTGACACACGGCAAAGCATTTCCGTGGGAATGACGTTACCTTTATGCTTTGACCTTTAATTAACTTAAACGTTGTTCCATATGAGTAGTAAGTTTGTTTAATTTCTCTGAGGGTATTTTAGCCTTTATCTCGAAATGAAATTGCCTGGGAAATACGAGCTTGTTATTATTCACAGCTTTCATCTGTTAAGTGGGAGAGAGTCATAGCCGTATATGTTAGTCTAGGAAGGCAGATTTTAGAAATTGTATAACATAATATGAATACAGAATTTGGGTCATTAGGGAACATCATATGGCAATAAAACAAACTTTATTAGAGCAAATTTAGTAGATGTCTCAAACCTTTTTGGGCATCCTAATGAGTGAATTACGTGTTTGCCAATTTGTACCAGAAGCGAACCTTGTCAGCAGCAGCCCATCAGGAAGTCGAATTCTAATTATCAAGTCTCTCTCTCTCTCTCTCTCTTCTCTCTCTCTCTCTCTCTCTCTCTCTCCTTCTTAAATACTTGTAATTTTACAAGAATCAAATAATTCTCATGCCATATAACAATTTCCAGTTCTCCCCACGGAGGATCAAATGTTATTGAAAGTATAGAATACTTTAGTGCAATATTTACCAATTTTTAAGGAACACAGAAAATATTCAAATAAATACCTTGATTAGAGTAAATCTACGCAATTTGTTAGTGATCGCGTACTGATATCACAACTGCATTTTTGTGTTAAATGGAATCCGTTGTGGAAACGAATCTTTGACTTGGTTAATATCAGTTTCTGTATATGTATTCGTTGTTGAACTGTGCATAATAGGAAAGGAATTCATTTTTTTATCTGGTAACTAAATGAAAGCGATATATTAACCCGGCATGTATCCAACATGATCAAAATCCAGGGTAAACTCATGCTATAAGTAAAGTAGACGGCCGCACGATGATATCGTTTATTAATATAGTTTGTCAACCACAACATAGAAACGGGTGTGTATAATACCAAAGACTATATACTGAAGGAAGATAGGAAGGCTCAAAATAGGAATGTTAATATACTAGTTGCCAACTCCAAAGAGAACACAATAGTTTGACCGCTCAGTGTTCAGATGGCGTTGTCGGTATATCGCATGTCGTCTGTTTGTTTATATTTAGAATTTGACAGTTGACACAAACGAAATCATGGCGCCAACGGTGAATAAGTCACACAAATGTGTTGTTTGCAATAAACGAAAAGAAACCGATCCTCATTTGGTGTTTCACAGGTTCCCTAAAGATAAAGAACGGTGATTACTAACAGTATAATACATTAAATATGTCTACTAACCAGTAAGCCCTACTGATATGGATATAAGATTAAGGCATGGGCATCTGCAGTACATTTTTTTGTTTTTTTTTTGTTTCAAGGTTTTTGGTTTTTTTTTTAAGTTTACTGAGTAACTTTATGACTTCATCACACTCAAACCAGCAACCAAACAGTGCTGTGTCACTTCAGGAGTGTTAAGAAGAATAAAAAAAAAAAAGTGTTGTTTAGAGAGTAAAAGTGTTCAAGGAATGTCAATGAAAGTATAGCCTACTAGGTTAGAAAGGTTAGAAAAAACTTCAAAATTCTTAGCCTAACAAAACTGATTAGTATCACAGCAAACATGCCGATAGATGTCCAAAGGTTAGACAGATTTAGTATCGGTGATGATCAAAATCAGTGGGTAAAAGATCGAAAAAGTGGAGAAGCAGCCTCCAATTTATTTAGAAGCACTAGGGAAAATGGATAAAAAGCAGCAGAAACCACTGTTACTTCATACTGCAGGGTTTAGAAGTTCAGGAAGTTTACAGAAGACAATGAAGGGCTCGGCTCACAAATCCATTTGCTCCAAGCAAATATGTACTTTGAATGTTATTAGCTCATCGAAGCCTCACAGGAATCAGTGAGACAGTAGATTTATTTGTGACTAGGTTAAGGAAATTAGCTTCAACTTGTGAATTGGAGATCTAGAACCAGAGGTTAACAGAGCTAATTATAGTAAAGAATAACTCACAAGAGCTTAGGAAGACATTGCTACAAGAAAAGAAGCTAACCTTGCAGAAAGTTCTAGAAATAGCAAGAGCGCATATTTCCAAGTCTAAAACGAGTACCGAGTCACAGCCAAGGAAATACGTTTGGCTGTAGCTCCGAAAATAGCCATAGGATTTTTTCAAAAATAATCTCAATGTGATTCCCACAAAAGTTACCTTACATTATTTAATGTAATCTAACCCAACCTAAACCTAACCTAACCCTAACTTTTAAAGTGATACGTTCAAGAGTGATTGGATTTTCTCTGCATCATGCTATAAGTCAAAACTATAGAATAGTAGAATGTTTTTTTAGTATGCTGGTGAATAGGATGGCATAACATAGTATATATCACCTAGATGCTTGATATGGAGTAACCTCATCCAAATTCAGGAGTTGAGGCAAAAAAACCTCACGAAAACTAAATTCAAGCTATCATGTGTGGCAGCAGGTATTTCTCCACCCAAAAAATACCTTCATTCAGCTTCTGACAAAACTTTGCCACAATGCCTGCCCAGATCAACATGTAGAAGGTATGTGTTATCTATTTTATGCCCAGATCAACATGTAGAAGGTATGTATTATCTATTTTATTTATGTGTTTAGTCATTACAATATTATCAACTGAATTTTTATCAGTGAGACATATTCTACATAAAAAGCCTGCATCTATTGCTCATTACAGGTTCTACTAGCTGCACCAGATCAGATGTTTGACCCTATAAAGACAAGTGAGTTATTGAAAAATGCTGACTTAATTGTAGCCATATATAGCTTAGATGCCTTTTTACATGTGGGTATGCTACAAAGGAAAATGAAAGGTGGGTTATACTCACAAGCACTTTTGCCGTACTTTCTTCTGATAGCAGAATTAGGTACGTACACAGAAAGCACTTGCCAGTATTCTCACCTTTCATTTTCCTTCTTATGGCATTCTTTGTTTCATCGTTATTTATATTTTTTCCATGTGCAGCAATTTTTGGATATATCTATTCATATATGTGTGTCTTTAATAATTTATATAACTGCAGTACATAATATATTTTGTGTATATATTATTTACATATATTTTATATAATGCACTTATTGTTGAAATACATATTTTCAGATACACCAATAGATTTACACCACCAAGCAAATTATACATCAAACTGGTTGCTGACCTATCCACACGAGAATTTGTACAACCTTGAATATGGTATGTATTTGATGTGCAGTTTGTATATGTTAAGATTTTCTGTAAATGGTATGGGCATCACAATTATTCTAAATATAGTTAATCTTGTAGGTACCATTCCTGCTCTGGAGAATAGATCATCTGAGATAAAAGCTTCATCCTTGAAACATGGTAAATGGTCTATGCTTTTGGTAGATATTACAGTTTTGCTTTTATTCACTAGAATTCATATAGTAGGTAAAGATTGACCTTTAAGATTTTGTTATATAATGCTACATATATATTCACTTTGTCTTCAGTGAAAAAGTGTTAGACTAATAGTTGTATTATGGCTATAGGGTTCATCTATCAACTGACCAGGGAAAATTCCAAAGAAGATTATGAAAATATTGAATTAAGTGGAAAATGTTCAATCAGATATTGGTAATAAAATTTTGTTTAGTAGTGTTTTTGTATATATTTATGCATAAAATACTTATGATTTTACCAGCCAAATGATAAAGTATGATATGGCATATGTTTCATTTCATATCATATGCGTTTCCAGAATTTACTGATGGTTATCCAAAGGATAGTGGCAGTGAGGTGTACAGTAATGCCACAGTAACAAGCATTATGGATAATATTAGTTTTATTGCTACAAGTGTTAGTCCTACTACAACTATTATGACTGCTAGAGCCTACATTTGCTACTAATACTGCTACAACTACTACATCTCCTCCTACTGCTGCTACTACTACAACTACTAATAATGATGATGTTGATTGTACCATTCTCATGGAAATGACAATTTACAAAAGCCTAAAATACAGTATGAGACCATACAATTAGGGTTACATGAAGAAGTAGAACCAACATTCACAACCATAAAATCAAATGGTAAGATGTTACCATGAATCAATTTTTTAAGAGATCAAACAAAATAAAATTTTTTATCCCCAATAAATGGTCAGTTCTGAAATACAATTAAATCAATAAATAAATTTTAAAATTATTATATATATATATATATATATATATATATTTATATATATATATATATATATATATATATATATTATATATATATATAATATATATATATATATATATATATATATATATATATATATATATATATATATATATATAATTTAATAGTTATTCTTATAATTGCTCTATGTATTTTATTCTTGAAGAAAACCTTTTTTTAGTATTATGTTTTCTCATATTTATAATTATATTAGAGTTTATTTGCATGTAATTCATCATGCAATTTTGGTTTGCTTGCATTTTATTTTTGGGGGTAAACAATTTTTAATATGTGCAATATTATTTACTAGGTTATTTTTTTCTTATGTATAATTTATTAAAGTTCACTTGCATGTGATTTATCTTGCATTTTTGGTTGGCTTGTATGCTACCTTCTTTCTATTTCCAACCCCCTTTTGATTATTTTTATGTGATACAATTTAGTGAGTTATTTTGTTCCTTATGTTTGTATATTTATACATTTATTAATTTATATTACTAAAGAGTATACATGAGTGCATCATGCATTTCCTTTTCAATAAAAAAAAATTGCAATTGTGTTTTATATACACCTAATATCTCCATTCTACAGTGGCCTACAAACTGTAATTAAATGTATGCCTACACATATGCACTTGTGGCTAAGTTTAACAAATCAAATATACGGTATGTTTTACTTTATTCGAACATGATATTGTATAGAACATTTAAAAATTATTGTAATATACAATAATTAAATTTGCAAGAAAATTAACTAAATCATAAGAGATATAGCTATTAAGTTTCTGAAAAATACACTGAGAAACATAAGGATATGTATTCTTAATCTATATATGTACCTATTTGTAAATTTGCTATTTAGTTATCTAAAATTTAAGAATGTCGTAAATATACGGATAAAATATACTGACGTAGTAATTGCAAATTATGCATAAATTTGTAGCAAAATTTACAATCGAATTCCATCCTATATTCCTGTAAGCATTACCGCTCTGAATGTTTAACCGTTCGCTCAATAGATGGAGTCATTCGTTTTGCATGGGAGTATCTGGCATCTTTCTTTCGCACACTCATTTGAGTGATATTAGGCTCAGCCTTCCTATCTTCCTTCAGTATATAGTCTTTGTATAATACTTTGATCCCCGAGGGGGGAGTACTAAAGACGGCGTCCCAAGGAGCTTCCATGTTCAGTACTAGCACTTTTAAGGAAGCCAAAGTAGTTGGGTTAATATCTGAAAGCGATAGGTCTCTCTCTCTCTCTCTCTCTCTCTCTCTCTCTCTCTCTCTCTCTCTCTTTGGGGTTACTTCTAAAGCCTTATTTATCTTCTAGGCATTTCACAAAGACGATTTTGACCAGTCAGTAGTTCCTCGTTGGACGAATGGTTTTCGCGCTCGGCTACCAATCCGGTGGTCCGAAGTTCGATTCTCCGCTCGGCCAATGGGGAATCAGAGGAATTTATTTCTGGTGATAGAAATTCATTTCTCGGTATAACGCCGTTAGGATCCCACAATAAACAATGATCATCAGTTCAGTGGTCTGGTAAAACTAAGATATACTCAACTTAACTTGACCAGTCAGTAGCAAACGGTCTATAATTGACGTGTTCTTGACGAATGCCTTCCATATATAAATTCCACCTAATTATTTGCTTACATTTTCTTAAGACAATCCCGACTTTGTAATTCCAGAAGTATTAGAAAGGTAATCTTAAATCCCATTTGCCTTAAAAGCAATTGTTGAGGATCCTTCCGATCTGCCTTAATATTGCAATCCTCGATACCAAGTTACCAGAAGCGTTCGCCGCTTTATTGTTTGGTTGGTGGTATTTCCAAATCAGACGAGACTAAAAGACTTTCAGTCTTTCTGAATTGAACCTATTCTATCCCACTACTTTGCAATTTTTTTATTACTTTCCTGTTGTACTTTTAAAAAGATTAATATGAAAGCAAGGACTGACGATTTGTTTTTTACCTTTATGCTTAAAAGAACAGAAATATGAATTCAACACAGTCTGCTGTAAAATTTTATCATTTTCTTGTTCTACATACTATATCGACTTCTTTACGATAAATTCAGTACAGAACTGTAAGAAGTTCCATTACTTCCAGTAGAAGTCTTAATCACCACGGTTGTTTGTCTTCTGCCCCAAGAAAACACTTTGATTCCATCTTCTCCAAGAACTTCATTTCTTTTACCACAGTGCCACCCCTCCCCCCCCCCCCCCACCCCCTTCCCCCCCCCCCCCCCCCACCCCCCCCCCCCCCCCCCCCCCCCCCCACACCCGCATATGTGTATGGTGATTAATATTATCAGTTTTCCCCTATATGGATTTCTAGTCATACGTAACTAATTATTGTCATTAGATCTCCAGCATTGTATTAAAATAATATAGATAATCAAAAGCATTTGCGACTGGGAATGCATGTCTATAATTTATGTCATTTATCCCGATATGATTATGACGATGGAAACGTCAATTTCAGGCGGGAAATGCCTAGGAAGTTAGCACGCAGCATGAGGTTAAAAATATCTTCATATCATTTCACTTACTTAGTACTTAAACGATGTTTTCACCTGCTTAGCATACTTAAACGAGTTTTAAATGCATACGCAAAACAAAGTTTTTTTATTCCATTTGCCTGATGCATTGGAGTGAGTCGAGTACCAGCTGGAATGAATTTTATGCGCAAGACTATCTTGAACGAAT
>NC_087207.1:98949450-98967247 GCF_015104395.2 Macrobrachium nipponense | reverse complement strand
TTAGTAGTTTCCATGACCATGGCATTCTACATTAAGAATAATAACAATTGACAGGTAAAAGACTATTCAATTCACAGCGCATTTTCGTTGCTGGAACCTCACACCGCCAAAAAACTGTCAAACAATGCATAATGAAAAAAATATTCGTAGTTACGTTTATTTGGCTACCAATTACCCAGAAACTCTCTCTCTCTCTCTCTCTCTCTCTCTCTCTCTCTCTCTCTCTCTCTTATCAATTTTTATGTCTTTACCTCTATGCTATTATAGATATTTGTGCTGTGCTTCTTTCTTTCTAGCTTTTATTGAATATGAATTTGTTAATTGGTGAAAGTATCTGCATCTTATATTTTGCGTTAGTATTTTAAAAAATTAGCTGCATATAGCCATAATTTATAAAACTTGAGTATATCTTAGTTTTACCAGACCACTGAACTGATAAGCAGCTCTCCCAGGGCTGGCCCGAAGGATTAGTTATTTTTAGGTGGCTAGGAACCAATTGGTCACCTAGCAACGGGACTTACAGCTTATTGTGGGATCAAAACCACATTATATCGAAAAATCAATTTCTATCACCAGAAATAAATTCCTCTGATTCCGCGATGGCCAAAGCCGATAATGGAACTTCGGACCACCGGATTGGTGGCCGAGCGCGAAAAGCACTCGTCCAACGAGGAAATACCCCCATAATTTGTAAGTTTCCAAAAAACTGGCATCGGGTGTTATCCCCCAAAATCGCCTGCCTTCTCTATGGGTGTTGCCCCAGCAGCAAATATAAAAGAGAGAGGGAGAACAGAGAGAGAGAGAGAGAGAGAGAGAGAGAGAGAGAGAGAGATAATTAGTCACAGGAAGTCTCTCCAACAGTAGCCGTAACACGCACAAAGTTTTAATCAAAGCGCTCCCATAAAAATCTTCACCTACTCTTGCCGGAAACTCGACGGTTCCGGTGACGTCATAAGTTCCACCAACAAAGGGAGGAATTAAGTCAATCCATCACACCTAAAGGACGGTGTTAGATAATCTACAACAGATATGAATGACCAACAGGCGGGACAAAAAGCTTATCCCAGCCTATTCTAGGTGGAACATTCTCCTTGGTAGAATCTTCGAGAAGCCCAGGAGCGAAGGAGAGCACCAGTTGGAAAAAAGAAAGGGTTGCCGCACAGCTCTGACGAAAGTAGGTCAGCTACCGAGAGCCAGAGCAGTTGCTGTTAACAGAACTTCAAATTGATTCGTAGTCTTCATTGTTGAACTTGTATCTGTGACTGTATCATTCCTATGTGAATGAAGAGAAGAAACTTGCACTAAATCTCATTTAAAGACTCCTGAGAAACTCAAACAAATAATATATATACATATATATACATATATATATATATATATATATATATATATATATATATATATATATATATATATATATATATATATATGTGTGTGTGTGTGTGTGTGTGTGTGTGTGTGTGTGTGTGTGTGTAGTATATAATATATATATATATAATATATATCTATATATATATATCTATATATATATATATATATATATATATATATATATATATATATATATATATATATATATATATATTATATATACATATATAGATAGATATATATATACATGAATGTCTTTTTACAGTAATACAACAGTATAATATGAAGTTAAACGGCCCGTAAAACACTATTTCAACGTTGTAACCACATATTTCGAGCACTTCCTTCTGTGCTCCTGATCACTGGTAAAATATGGACATAGGATGTCTTACAGGAGTATATATACAAAAACATATGAAGTGTGGCAGTAAATCTCTGTTGGTGACCCAGGAAGGGTGGAAATTTAACTATTCCATGGTGATTTCTGACCTCATTAACTCCCGTCTGGCGACTCGTCCAGTGGTCGGATGTTCTTGGACACCTGCTTGAGGAGCTGCCTAAGGATTAGTTTGTCGATGTCATCCGATTTCCAATGTCCCCCTGACAGGTTCGTTTGATTGATGATAGCAGATTTCAGCATTTTCCTTTTGTACGGACACCTACTTTTAAAAATCAGCTCCGCCCCACTCCAGTTCATAGTATGGCCTTTGTCGGTAATATGTAGGAAAATCCCCGAGTTCTCTGATGCATTTCGTACTGATCTTTTGTGTTCTGCTAATCTTTGCGAGATGGATCTACCGGTTTCCCCAACGTAAATCTCATTACAATTGCTACACGGTATCTTGTAAACTCCGGCTTCTTCTCCTCTTTTATTTAGGTATACGTTAATGAGCGAACTCCCGATGGATTTGGGATAATGGGAAATAAAAGGATTATTAGACCCGAGGTGTTCTGTGGCTTTTTGAATGCTTTCGTCGTATGGAATTTTCAATTTATTGCTAAAGTCTATTTGTCTATTGGGAGTGCGACCTCTATAGTATATTGTATTCGCTTTATTTATAGCCTTCTCGTTAATTTATGTTTATAAAAATTACCATTGAAAGAGAACTCCTTCTTAGTTTACACAGAGGCTTGATTAGTTTTATTGTTTTGTCAATTACTAAGAGACGAGTCCGCCAGACGGAGTTAATGATGGCCAAAAATCACCAGGGAATAGTTTAATTTCCACCCTACCTGTGTCACCAACAGAGACTTACTGCCACACCTAATGTTTTTGCATGCATAATCTTGTAGGACATCCTATGTCCATATTTTACCAGTGATCAGGAGCACAGAAGAAAGTACTCGAAATATGTGGTTGCAACGTAAAATAGTGTTTTATGGGCCTTTTTATCTTTATACACACACACACACAATCAGTTTGTGTTAACTACCTCAATAACGTTAAGTCGTAAGTGAACTGAAAATTTTGATAATTTGCTGCTATAATGTTAGTTTTTTATAAGGGTGCTTGCAGATTACAGAGCAACACCAATAACACTGTTGGTGAAAGGTTTGTATCGATCTTGTGAACAGTCGTGTCTGTTGATAAGATACGATAATCTATAGAAAATATTAAAAAAAACACGATTACTGACTTCCTAAGCGCTTTATCTTATTTTATTTCACATATTTCCTTAACTGCACATTTTACACTCAAACCCAGTATCGTCGAACGACAAAAAATCCTTTTACGCTGACTCACCGTTAATTTTAACGATATTAGATTAAGAGACTTTACTCTTTGTTAAGAAAAATAACCTGCTTCCCACTCCCCCTTCCTTCCGGGCCTGACGATGCGACATCTGTTGGGTGCTTAATTAGTTACTTGTTCAACTGCTTCGGGGTTTTATAGTCTATGATTCGTGTTCACTCTGGATCAGCGGAGGGAACGAACTTTTGTGCGCCATAGTACATTCCACATTTGCTTAGGGTGCAACATGATGATAATAACGGTGGAGGACTCTTTATGTATCTTTTAGAAGTCTGAAGGTTTATTTGAACCATCAGACGTTTTTCCTCCCTAGAAAAAATCCCCTCGAATCTGAGACAGAATGTGGTGTGTTATGTGACATATTCTTATTTCCATATAATACATTTGGCTGACACACGGCAAAGCATTTCCGTGGGAATGACGTTACCTTTATGCTTTGACCTTTAATTAACTTAAACGTTGTTCCATATGAGTAGTAAGTTTGTTTAATTTCTCTGAGGGAGCGTTATATGTTAGTCTAGGAAGGCAGATTTTAGAAATTGTATAACATAATATGAATACAGAATTTGGGTCATTAGGGAACATCATATGGCAATAAAACAAACTTTATTAGAGCAAATTTAGTAGATGTCTCAAACCTTTTTGGGCATCCTAATGAGTGAATTACGTGTTTGCCAATTTGTACCAGAAGCGAACCTTGTCAGCAGCAGCCCATCAGGAAGTCGAATTCTAATTATCAAGTCTCCCTCTCTCTCTCTCTCTCTCTCTCTCTCTCTCTCTCTCTCTCTCTCTCTCTCTCTCTCCTTCTTAAATACTTGTAATTTTACAAGAATCAAATAATTCTCATGCCATATAACAATTTCCAGTTCTCCCCACGGAGGATCAAATGTTATTGAAAGTATAGAATACTTTAGTGCAATATTTACCAATTTTTAAGGAACACAGAAAATATTCAAATAAATACCTTGATTAGAGTAAATCTACGCAATTTGTTAGTGATCGCGTACTGATATCACAACTGCATTTTTGTGTTAAATGGAAATCCGTTTGTTGTGGAAAACGAATCTTTGACTTGGTAACTATCATTGTTTCTTGTATATGTATTCGTTGTTGAACTGAGCATAATAGGAAAGGAATTCATTTTTTTTATCTGGTAACTAAATGAAAGCGATATATTAACCCGGCATGTATCCAACATGATCAAAATCCAGGGTAAACTCATGCTATAAGTAAAGTAGACGGCCGCACGATGATATCGTTTATTAATATAGTTTGTCAACCACAACATAGAAACGGGTGTGTATAATACCAAAGAAGGAAGATAGGAAGGCTCAAAATAGGAATGTTAATATACTAGTTGCCAACTCCAAAGAGAACACAATAGTTTGACCGCTCAGTGTTCAGATGGCGTTGTCGGTATATCGCATGTCGTCTGTTTGTTTATATTTAGAATTTGACAGTTGACACAAACGAAATCATGGCGCCAACGGTGAATAAGTCACACAAATGTGTTGTTTGCAATAAACGAAAAGAAACCGATCCTCATTTGGTGTTTCACAGGTTCCCTAAAGATAAAGAACGGTGATTACTAACAGTATAATACATTAAATATGTGCTACTAACCAGTAAGCCCCACTGATATTGGATATAAGATTAAGGCAGGGCATCTGCAGTACATTTTATTTGTTTCAAGGTTTTTATTTTTTAAGTTTACTGAGTAACTTTATGACTTCATCACACTCAAACCAGCAACCAAACAGTGCTGTGTCACTTCAGGAGTGTTAAGAGAATAAAAAAAAAAAAAAAAAGTGTTGGTTTAGAGAGTAAAAGTGTTCAAGGTATGTCAATGAAAGTATAGCCTACTAGGTTAGAAAGGTTAGAAAAAACTTCAAAATTCCTAGCCTAACCAAAACTGATTAGTATCACAGCAAACATGCCGATAGATGTCCAAAGGTTAGACAGATTTAGTATCGGTGATGATCCAAAATCAGTGGGTAAAAGATCGAAAAAGTTGGAGAAGCCAGCCGGTCCAAATTATTTAGAAGCACTAGGGAAAATGGATAAAAAGCAGCAGAAACCATTGTTACTTCATACTGCAGGTTTAGAAGTTCAGGAAGTTTATAGAAGACAATTGAAGGGCTCGGCTCACAAATCCATTTGCTCCAAGCAAATATGTACTTTGAATGTTATTAGCTCATCGAAGCCTCACAGGAATCAGGTGAGACAGTAGATTTATTTGTGACTAGGTTAAGGAAATTAGCTTCAACTTGTGAATTTGGAGATCTAGACCAGAGGTTAACAGAGCTAATTATAGTAAAGAATAACTCACAAGAGCTTAGGAAGACATTGCTACAAGAAAAGAAGCTAACCTTGCAGAAAGTTCTAGAAATAGCAAGAGCGCAATATTTCCCAATGTCTAAAACGAGTAGCCGAGTCACAGCCAAGGAAATACGTTTGGCTGTAGCTCCGAAAATAGCCATAGGATTTTTTCAAAAATAATCTCAATGTGATTCCCACAAAAAGTTACCTTACATTAATTAATGTAACCTAACCCAACCTAACCTAACCTAACCTAACTTTTAAAGTGATACGTTCAAGAGTGATTGGATTTTCTCTGCATCATGCTATAAGTCAAAACTATAGAATAGTAGAATGTTTTTTAGTATGCTGGTGAAATAGGATGGCATAACATATAGTATTATATCACCTAGATGCTTGATATGGACTAACCTCATCCAAATTCAGGAGTTGAGGCAAAAACCTCACGAAAAACTAAATTCAAGCATCATGTGTGCAGCAGGTATTTCTCCACCAAAAAAAATACCTTCATTCAGCTTCTGACAAACTTTGCCACAATGCCTGCCCAGATCAACATGTAGAAGTATGTGTTATCTATTTATGCCCAGATCAACATGTAGAAGGTATGTATTATCTATTTTATTTATGAGTTTAGTCATTACAATATTATCAACTGATTTTTTTTTCAGTGAGACATTTTTCTACATAAAAAGCGTGCATCTATTGCTCATTACAGGTTCTATTAGCTGCACCAGATCAGATGTTGACCCTATAGACAGTGAGTTATTGAAAAATGCTGACTTAATTGTAGCCATATAAAGCTTAGATGCCTTTTTACATGTGGGTATGCTACAAAGGAAAATGAAAGGTGGGTATACTCACAAGCACTTTTGCCGTACTTTCTTCTGATAGCAGAATTAGGTACGTACACAGAAAGCACTTGCCAGTATTCTCACCTTAAATTTTCCTTCATGGCATTCTTTGTTTCATCGTTATTTATATTTTTTTTTTTTTTTCCATGTGCAATTTTGGATATATCTATTCATATATGTGTGTCTTTAATAATTTTATATAACTGCAGTACATAATTTAGTAAAATGATTTTGTGTGCTATATTTTGTGTATATATTTATTTAACATATATTTTATATAATGCACTTATTGTTTGAAATACATATTTTCAGATACACCAATAGATTTACACCACCAAGCAAATTATACATCAAACTGGTTGCTGACCTATCCACACGAGAATTTGTACAACCTTGAATATGGTATGTATTTGATGTGCAGTTTGTATATGTTAAGATTTTCTGAAATGGTTCCTGGCATCACAATTCTAAATATAGTTAATCTTGTAGGTACCATTCCTGCTTCTGGAGAATAGATCATCTGAGATAAGAGCTTTCATCCTGAAAACATGGTAAATGGTCTATGCTTTTGGTAGATATTACAGTTTTGCTTTTATTAACTAGAATTCATATAGTAGGTTAAAGATTGACCTTTAAGATTTTGTTATATAATGCTACATAATATATTCCACTTTGTCTTCAGTGAAAAAGTGTTAGACTAATAGTTGTATTATGGCTATAGGGTTCATCTATCAACTGACAGGGAAAATTCCAAAGAAGATTATGAAAATATTGAATTAAGTGAAAATGTTCAATCAGATATTGGTAATAAAATTTTGAAAAAAATTTAGTAGTGTTTTTGTATATAATTATGCATAAAATACTTATGATTTTACCAGCCAAATGATAAAGTATGATATGGCATTTGTTTCATTTCATATCATATGCGTTTCCAGAATTTACTGATGGTTATCCAAAGGATAGTGGCAGTGAGGTGTACAGTAATGCCACAGTAACAAGCATTATGGATAATATTAGTTTTATTGCTACAAGTGTTAGTCCTACTACAACTATATGACTGCTAGACCTACATTTGCTACTAATACTGCTACAACTACTACATCTCCTCCTACTGCTGCTACTACTACAACTACTAATAATGATGATGTTGATTGTAGCATTCTCAATGGAAATGAGAATTTACAAAAGCCTAAAATACAGTATGAGACCATACATTAGGGTTACATGAAGAAGGAGAAACCAACATTCACAACCATAAAAAATCAAAACAAATGGTAATATGTTACCATGAATCAATTCTTTAAGAGATCAAAACAAAATATTTTTCCCCATAAAATGGTCAGTTTTCTGAAATACATTAAATCAATAAATAAATTTTTTAAAAATTATATATATAATATTATATATTATATATATATATATATAATATATATATATATATATTATATATATATATATATATATATATATATATATATATGATATATAATATAGATAGATATATATATATATATATAGATATATATATATATATATATATAATTATCTATATCATATATATATAATTTAATAGTTATTTTTATAATTGCTCTATGTATTTTATTCTTGAAGAAAACCTTTTTTAGTATTATGTTTTCTCATATTTATAATATATTAGAGTTTATTTGCATGTAATTCATCATGCATTTTGGTTTGCTTGTATTTTATTTTTTGGGGGTAAACAATTTTTTATATGTGCAATATTATTTACTAGGTTATTTTTTTCTTATGTATAATTTATTAAAGTTCACTTGCATGTGATTATCTTGCATTTTGGTTGGCTTGTATGCTACCTTCTTTCTATTTCCAACCCCCTTTTGATTATTTTTATGTGATACAATTTAGTGAGTTATTTTGTTCCTTATGTTTGTATATTTATACATTATTAATTTATATACTAAAGAGTATACATGAGTGCATCATGCATTTCCTTTTCAATAAAAAAAAAATTGCAATTGTGTTTTTATATACACCTAATATCTCCATTCTACAGTGGCCTACAAACTGTAATTAAATGTATGCCTACACATATGCACTTGTGGCTAAGTTTAACAATCAAATATACGGTATGTTTTACTTATTCGAACATGATATTGTATAGAACATTTAAAAATTATTGTAATATACAATAATTAAATTTGCAAGAAAATTAACTAAATCATAAGAGATATAGCTAAAGTTTCTGAAAAAATACACTGAGAAACATAAGGATATGTATTCTTAATCTATATATGTACCTATTTGTAAATTTGCTATTTAGTTATCTAAAATTTAAGAATGTCGTAAATATACGGATAAAAAAATACTGACGTAGTAATGCAAATTATGCATAAATTTGTAGCAAAATTTATTTGCAATCAATTCCATCCTATATTCCTGTAAGCATTACCGCTCTGAATGTTTAAGCGTTCGCTCAATAGATGGAGTCATTCGTTTTGCATGGGAGTATCTGGCATCTTTCTTTCGCACACTCATTTGAGTGATATTAGGCTCAGCCTTCCTATCTTCCTTCAGTATATAGTCTTTGTATAATACTTTGATCCCCGAGGGGGGAGTACTAAAGACGGCGTCCCAAGGAGCTTCCATGTTCAGTACTAGCACTTTTAAGGAAGCCAAAGTAGTTGGGTTAATATCTGAAAGCGATAGGTCTCTCTCTCTCTCTCTCTCTCTCTCTCTCTCTCTCTCTCTCTCTCTCTCTCTCTTTGGGGTTACTTCTAAAGCCTTATTTATCTTCTAGGCATTTCACAAAGACGATTTTGACCAGTCAGTAGTTCCTCGTTGGACGAATGGTTGTTCGCGCTCGGCTACCAATCCGGTGGTCCGAAGTTCGATTCTCCGCTCGGCCAATGGGGAATCAGAGGAATTTATTTCTGTTGATAGAAATTCATTTCTCGGTATAACGCCGTTAGGATCCCACAATAAACAATGATCATCAGTTCAGTGGTCTGGTAAAACTAAGATATACTCAACTTAACTTGACCAGTCAGTAGCAAACGGTCTATAATTGACGTGTTCTTGACGAATGCCTTCCATATATAAATTCCACCTAATTATTTGCTTACATTTTCTTAAGACAATCCCGACTTTGTAATTCCAGAAGTATTAGAAAGGTAATCTTAAATCCCATTTGCCTTTAAAGCAATTGTTGAGGATCCTTCCGATCTGCCTTAATATTGCAATCCTCGATACCAAGTTACCAGAAGCGTTCGCCGCTTTATGTTTGGTTCTGGGTTATTTGCAAATCAGACGAGACTAAAAGACTTGCAGTCTTTCTGAATTGAACCTATTCTATTCCACTACTTTGCAGTTTTTTATTACTTTCCTGTTGTACTTTTAAAAGATTAATATGAAAGCAAGGACTGACGATTTGTTTTTTACCTTTATGCTAAAAAGAACAGAAATATGCAACACAGTCTGCTGTAAAATTTTATCATTTTCTTATTCTACATATATCGACTACTTTACGGTCATTAAAATTTTCACATATAAATTCAGTACAGAACTGTAAGAAGTTCCATTACTTCCAGTAAAAGTCTTAATCACCACGGTTGTTTGTCTTCTGCCCCAAGAAGACACTATGCATCCATCTTCTCCAAGAACTTCATTTCTTTCTTTTACCAGTGCCACCCCCCCCCCCCCGCATAGTGTCTCGTGTTTTTTAAAAAAAATATTTTTATCAGTTTTGCCCCATATGGATTTCTAGTCATACGTAATAATTATTGTCATTAGATCTCCAGCATTGTATTAAAATAATATAGTAATCAAAAGCATTTGCGACTGGGAATGCATGTCTATAATTTATGTCATTTATCCGATATGATTATGACGATGGAAACGTCAATTTCAGGCGGGAAATGCCTAGGAAGTTAGCACGCAGCATGAGGTTAAAAATATCTTCATATCATTTCACTTACTTAGTAGTACTTAAACGATGTATTCACCTGCTTAGCATACTTAAACGAGTTTTAAATGCATACACAGAACAAAGTTTTTTCTATTCTGTTTGCCTGATGCATTGGAGTGAGTCGAGTACCAGCTGGAATGAATTTATGCGCAAGACTATCTTAAAACGAATCTCATTTCCTAGGCCCTTGAATTAACTTCAAGATTTGAGACATTTTAGAACATAATTTCCCTGCTAATGGTTCCATTTCATTTGGTATTAACCTTGTTTTGTTGAAGAATCAATTCGCAAGTCAAGTCGCCTGGAATTTCTGAATAATATACTCTCCTGCCATTAAAGTGCTGCGTTACAGAAAAGGGTAATATTTACAAGAGAAAGAGCTTAAAATGATTGCCTTAAAGGATCCTATTTGTTAAAAAAACGAAAGAAAAATAAAGAGGGGCAGCTCGACGTTCGCTTTCTCTAACCTCAGGTCGAAGTGCTACTTTGCAGGGATTCCAGGAGTTGTACTCTGGATCACTTGGCTCAATTTGAATGGAAACCGCACCGGGCGCTTTGACGTTTGAGTTTGACGGTTGAGTCGGGCACCAGAGTTCCGGAAGTGCCAATCACCCTCGTTCAAACCTGTGACCTCAAGTTCTGGAAGGAGCTCACCCAAAGGAACTCGCCCTAATCCGTTGGAGGTTCCTCTGGTTCCTGCTAAGCGGCTGCCTGTTCTCTGTGGCTTCAACTGACTTACTTATTGTGTTTGATTGATTTGAGTTTGTGAATTTTACATTTTGTTGATCACAAAAATTTTTGGGGTCTCTTATACTTGCCGGATGTTTGGTCGCTTCGGGAATTTCTGAGGCTTCCATTTTCACTTGATTTGATGAAGGAATTTCGATGTTGTTTCAGTGAATCCTCACCGTCTTTTGCCGATCCTTTAAGGAATGACCTTTATTTTCGCCGACTTGTTTTAATTGTATCGGACCATTGCTAGATGGTGAAATTTCGGTTTTTATTCTTAATAATAACAGTCTCGCATTATAATAGAGAAGAAGCTGGTAAGAAAAAGATGGGATACAAACCCCGAAGGCAACAACAGAAAAACTGAATACTTCCATTCCTAAAACCCAATATATAGATATTCTTTTTGAGCCATATTTCAAAAAACATAAATATTCTGTCAGGACCACAGACGTAATTAAGATAGGCCTCTCTGTTTTATTTCTTTGATTAGGATATGTACATACGTTTCACATTTACTTCTCGGAATTCTCTGTCTTGAATAATTTTCTGAGTGGTTTCCATTCCTCTCAGTGTAAAAGGGAAAATAATGCCGCCTTTATTCGCGTCCTGATTTTCTTGTTTCCACTTCGCGCAAGCACGGCGAGTGTTGCTTCTTATTTAGCCTCGATGTTTCTCTCGTCCTCCCAGGAACTGTTTTATTTCCTCGGGTACCTGAATGCGACGCTGTGTAAGAGTCCTTGAAGGACTTCTGTCTTTTTCCTTCTTCAGTTTTTTTTTTTTTTTTTTTTTTTTTGTTTGTGGGGTGGCGGACGGGAATTCTAAATAGTTCTTTCGGGAGAGGAGGAAGAGAGAGATTTTTGGAGACGACCTGCATGGAAAAACCTCAATTCTTTCTCTCCTTTCTCTCTCTCTTGTCTTGGACGTGTGGTAAAATTCTTCACCGCCTTGTTCAACCATATCCTTTACCTGATTCGAGTTCGAATTTCTCGCTCAATAATAATAAATAAAATAATAACTAATAATTAATAATAATTAATAAAATAAAAAAAAAAATTCCCTAAAATAAAAAATAAAATAAATAATTTAAAATTTCAATAAAATAAAATAAAAAATAAAAATAAAATAATAACTAATAAAACAGAGTTAAAGTTCGACAGTTATCCGAGCGCCACATCTTTGTATACAGAACCCAGATGGAACGAGGAACATGAGAATGTTTATCCGCCTTACTTTGCTTCAGACAGTCATCGGCCAAAAAATCATAGCACGTAAGTGAATTATGAAATGTCGGAATTAATACCATATTTACTAAATATCGTAAAAAAAGTAACTCACTGAATATTAAGTACCCGAGAACTGCCCGTTATTGTAATAACAGAAAACACTCGGCAAAAAATGCTCTTGGTTTCATAACAAAGCAGATAATCCTTTCATTTTGCGTTATTGCATCAAATGAAATAGTAGTACATTTGCTCATGTAATCCCACGTAGTACACCTCATGTTCATTTCTGTATCGAGGACCTGACGTGGTAGTCTGAATGAGCAGAAAATTTAAAAATGGATTATTTGTTCCTGCTATATGCCATAAAGCTGACATTTAATTCTACAAGGTCTTTCTGCCCTGTGCCCCCTCTTCCACCCTTAAAAGTTTCTTCGTAAGGGGCTAGTGCCGTCAGTTCACCTCACACGGTGGACTGCAGGCATTACTTAGGGTTCTTTGCAGTAGTCCATTCGACCCCTATCTGCAACCCCTTTCAGTCCATTTAATATACATTCTTTCTTTTGTGCCCTGAATGACCTCGTAGGTCCAAGCACATGGCCTTTGGCCTAAGCTTTATATTCCAGCTCATTATATTCCGGTTCCTTAAAAGTGCCCAGCTCTAACCTTCGTCTACAATTTCCATTTCGGCGTATTTCCGAGTCTGACATTTACTAAGCACGTGGGACTCCATTTGCAAAAATATTCATTTATGCAGTTTGCGCCAATTGTAAAAGAAGGCGATTACTGAGGAGGGTAAGCTGAGCCGCGAGTGGCGTTTTATGTTTTAGTTTTTCATAGTTTTGTGTTGTGGGTTTAGGGAAGGCAGACAATAAGGAAGGAAGAAAGTGCATGTTTGTACCTGAAGCGAACACAGACAGTGGTGCTCATAACCTTGTTAGCAGTTCTTATTTGCAGCTCTCTCTCTCTCTCTCTCTCTCTCTCTCTCTCTCTCTCTCTCTCTCTCTCTTTTGGGGTTACTTCTAAAGCCTTATTTATCTTCCGGGGATTTCACAAAGACGATTTTGACCAGTCAGTAGCAAATGGTCTATAATTTACGTGTTCTTCACGGATGCCTTCCATATATAAATTCCATCTAATTATTTGTCCACATTTTCTTAAGACAATCCCTACTTCGTAATTCCAGAAGTATAAGGGAGGTAATCTTATATCCCATTTGCCTTTAAAGCAATTGTTGAGGATCCTATCTGGCCTAACATTTCAATCCTCGATACCCAGTTACCGGAAGCGTTCGGCGCTCTGTTGTTAGGTTCTGAATTGAACCTATTTTATTATTGATTTAGTGTTGTACTTTTAAAAGGATTAATATGAAAGCAAGCATTGACGATTTGATTTTTACTTTTATGCTTAAATGAACAGCAATGTGAATTCAACACAGTTTGCTGTTAAATTTAATCATTTTCTTGTTCTACATCTATACAGACTATTTTACGATCTTTGAAATTTTTACAGATGAATTCAGTACAGAATTTCAAGAAGTTTCATTGCTCCCAATAGAAGTGTTAATCACCGCTGTTGTTTGTCTTCTGCCCCAGAAGACACTTTGATTCCAACTTCTCCAAGAACTTCCTTTTTGACCTAAGTGCCGCCCCCACCCCCATAAGTGTATCATGATTAATATCATCAGTTTCCCGCCTTAGGGATTTCTAGTCATACGTGACTCAATTCTCTAATTATTGTTCATTAGATCTCCAGCATTGTATTAAGATTATAAAGATTAACAAAAGCATTTGCGACTGGGAATGCATGTCTATAATTTATGTCATTTTTTCCCGTTATGATTATGACGATGGAAACGTGAATTTCAGGCAGGTTGCAAGACTATCTTAAAACGAATCTCATCCCCACGGTACTTGAATTAACTTCAAGATTTGAGATATTTTAGAACGTCATTTCCTTACTAATGGTTCCATTTCCTTTAGTATTAATCTTGTTTTGTTGAAGTATCAATTTGCAAGTCAAGTCGCCTGGAATTTCTGAATAATATACTCTCCTGCTATTAAAGTACTGCCTTACAGAACAGGGGAATATTTACAAGAGAAATAGCTTGAATATTCTTTTAATTTGCGATATATATTTCGTCTGTTATCAGTGGTCCTTATGGATTCCTCAGTCGGAAAGTGATTACCTTAAACGATCCTGTTTGTTAACAAAACGAATGAAAAATAAAGAGAGGCAGCTCGGCGTTCGCTTTCTCTAACCACAGACCAAAGTGCGACTTTCCAGGGTTTCCAGGAGTTGTACTCTGGATCACTTGGCTCAACTTGAATGGAAACCGCACCAGGCGCTTTGGCGTGTGAGTTTGGCGGTTGAGTCGGGCACCAGAGTTCCGGAAGTGCCAATCACCCTTCGTTCAAACTTGTGACCTCAAGTTCTGGAAGGAGCTCACCCAAAGGAACTCGCCCGAATCCGTTGGAGGTTCCTCTGGTTCCTGCGAAGCGGCTGCCTGTTCTCTGTGGCCTCAACTGAATTACCTATTGTGAATGAATGAGTTGATTTTCTGAATTTTACGTTTTGTTGATTACGTAAATTGTTCGGGTTTCTTATACTTCCGGATATCTGGTCGTTTCGAGAATTTTCTGAGGCTTCCATTTTCGCTTGATTTGATGAAGGAATTTCGATTTTGTTTCAGTGAATCCTCAACGTCTTTTGCCGATTCTTTAAGGAATATAATTTATTTTTGTTGACTTGTTTTAATTGTATCGGACCACTGCTAGATGGTGAAATTTCAGTTTTTATTCTTAATAATAACAGTCTCGCATTATATTAGAGAAGAAGTGGGTAAGAAAAAGACGGATACAAACACCGAAGGCAACAACAGAAATATAGAATACTTCTATTCCTAAGTCCCAATATATAGATATTCTTTTTGAGATATATATCAAAGAATATAAATATTCTGTCAGGACCACAGACGGAATTAAGATAGGCCTATGTACTTACGTTTCACATTTACTTCTCGAAATTCTCTGTCTTCAATAATTTTGTGAGTGGTTTCCATTCCTCTCAGTGTAAAAGGGAAAATAATGCCGCCTTTATTCGCTTCCTGATTTTCTTCTGTTTCACTTCGTGCAAGTAAGGTGAGTGTTGCTTCTTATTTCGTCTCAAAGCTTCTCTTGTTCTCCCAGGAACTGATTTATTTCCTTGGGTACCTGAATGCAACGCCTGTGTAAGAGTCCTTCAAAGATTTCTGTCTCTTTTACTCTGTTTTTTTTTTTTTTTTTTTTTTTTTTCTTATTTAGGTTTGCGAACGGAATCATAATATTTTTTCGGGAGAGGAGGAAGAGATTTTTTGGAGACGACCTGCATGGAAATAACCTCTCTCTCTCTCTCTCTCTCTCTCTCTCTCTCTCTCTCTCTCTCTCTCTCTCTCTCTCTCTCTCTTGACGTGGTAAGTCTTCACCGCGATCGATTCTGAATTTCTCGCTTGATAATAATAATAATAATAATAATAATAATAATAATAATAATAATAATAATAATAATAATAATAAAAGCAGAATTAAATTCGACAATTATCTACGAGACAACTTAATGCAGAAGCAACTGGAGTGAACCTGAAAAACAGTTTCTATCAAAAGAGAAGAAAAGCGAATAACATGAGAATGTTTATCCGCCTTAATTTTCTTCATTCATTCAGCGGCCAAAAAATCATAGCACGTAAGTGAATTATGAAATGACGGGATTAATACCATATTTACTAAATATTGTAAAAAAAAAAAACTAACTCACTGAATATTGAGTACCCGAGAACTGCCCGTTATTGTAATAACAGAAAACACTCGGCAAAAAATGCTCTTGGTACATAACAAAGCAGATAATCCTTCATTTGCGTTTATTGCATCAAATGAAATAGTAGTGCATTTGCTTACGTAATCCCACGTAGTACACCTAATGTTCATTTCTGTATGCAAGACTTGACGTGGTAGTCTGAATGAGCAGAAAATTTAAAAATAGATTATTTGTTCCTGCCATATGCGATTAAGCTGACATTTACTTCTTGAAAGTCTTTCTGCCCTGTGCTCCCTCTTCCTCCCGTAAAAGTTTTTCCGTAAGGGGTTAGTGCCGTCAGTTCACCTCACACGGTGGACTGCAGGCATTACTTAGGGTTCTTTGCAGTAGTCCCATCGACCCTTATCTGTAACCCTTTAAGTCCATGCAATAAACATTCTCTTTCTTTTGTGCATGAATGACCTCGTAGGTCCAGGCACATGGACCTTTCCGGCTAAGCTTTATGTTCCAGCTCCTTATATTACCAGTTCCTTAAAAGTGCCCAGCTCTAACCTTCGTCTACAATTTCCTTTCAGCGTATTTCCGAGTCTGACATTTACTAAGCACGTGGGACTCCATTTAAAAAAATATTCATTTATGCACTTTACGCCAAGTGTAAAAGAAGGAAAATTACTGAGGCAGGATAAGCTGAGCGAGTAGCGTTTTTTTGTGTTTTAGTTTTTCATTGTTTTGTGCTGTGGGTTTGGGATGGAAGACGATGGGGAAGAATAATGTGCTTTCCTATTTTGCGTGAGTTGAATATAAGCGAATTTTGCCTCACATAAATACATTTTCTGCTCGAAGACAATATGTAGTGAAGGGGATTTTCCACGTGAAAAAAGCCTTTTGCTTCCTGCTATTTTGGTGATGGTAATCTATTGATAACGATTTTCACTTGAATGGTTCTCTTGAGAGAGAGAGAGAGAGAGAGAGAGAGAGAGAGAGAGAGAGAGAGAGAGAGAGAGAGAGAGAGAGAACTGCAAGCGATGAAACTTTTCTTTTGGAGTAATACTATGATTTTCATCATTAGGGCAAGAACTTGGAAAGAATAAAATTGTTAATACAAATAGCTTATGAACATTTTAAAGAAGTTGCCACCTCTAATTTAATCAGCATACTTTTGACGACAGATAAATTTGATTGAGGTTATGTTGCTTTTACATTACTTCCTTGTCTTAATAGATAGTTCATCTGTTATCATCAGCTTTTATAAGCTGAATAAATATATATATATATATATATATATATATATATTATTATATATATATATATATATATATATATATATATATATATATATATAAGTGAGAGTTTGTCCTTTTTTTGTAAAATTAGAAGTCCTTTCTCAGTAATTAGCTCTCCTTGAAGTCCGTCTTCAGAATAAAATTTTAAAGGTTTCGTACTTTTTACGAATGCTGAACCTCGAACCTGAATTTTCCCCCCATTAAATATGCGTGCTTTTCCCTAAATTAGTTGTGCTTGGTTTACCCAGAAGTTCCACAAAACTAAGCGTGCCTACTTTTTGAGGCTTTGTGACCGAATTACCTAATTAGTTACTGATTTAAACATTTTGCTCACAGCGGGGGGCTTCCTGTTGTATTGAAGTAATGAACATTAACAGGATTTGGTTGCAATTTTAGTATGGACTCTGAATGCTTTGTATCTGTTGAACTCTCAGTGAAGATTTGCAAGCTTCGCTCGGAAGGCAGGATGGGGGAGGGGCGGGAGGACGGGTGGTTTTGGGTGGGGGGGAGCGTTAAAGGATGGAAGGAAAGCA
>NC_087207.1:98934489-98948950 GCF_015104395.2 Macrobrachium nipponense | reverse complement strand
ATATGTGTGTATACAAGTGACATTCTCAATCACTGGCTGAATGCTTTTCATTTAAACATGAATTAAGTAAACGCGATTCAACTTCGTTAATTGTATCTTTAGTTTTAGTTGCAGTGGTTAATTTTGTCATTTTGTAACATTCTATTTTACTCTACAACTGGAGAGGTGCAGACAATGATATATATTCACAAACACTGTTTCACCAAGAGAAGTAATATTTGGATGAACTACAGATACCAAAACATATGGAGAAAATTATAAGTTCATGACAACAGCTCTAACAATCGCACAGGTGAGCTAATTGATTTTAATAAGCCAAAGTTTACAGTTTCACAACCAACAACAACACCACTACACACACCAGCGAACACACACACACATATATATATATATATATATATATATAATATTATATATATATATATATGTGTGTGTGTGTGTGTGTGTGTGTTGTGTGTGTGTGTGTGTGTGTGTGTATACATATTTAGCAATTCAGGTTTCTTCTGTTGATCAACCTGCTTTCCTCCCACCCTTTGACGTTCCCCCCCACCCAAAACCACCCGTCCCCCCGCCCCTCCCCCATCCTGTCTTTCGAGCGAAGGCTTGCAAATCTTCACTGATAGTTCAACAGAATACAAAGCATTCAGAGTCCATACTAAAATTGCAACCGAATCCTGTTAATGTTCATTACTTCAATACAACAGGAAGCCCCGTTGTGAGAAAATGTCTAAATCAGTAACTAATTAGGTAATTCGGTCACAAAGCCTCAAAAAGTAGGCACGCTTAGTTTGTGGAACTTTTGGGTAAACCAAGCACAATTAATTTAGGGGAATTTAGGGAAAAAAGCAAGCACTTTTAATTAATGTGGGAAAATTCAGATCGAGGTTCAGCATTCGTAAAAGTAGGAAACCTTTATCATTTCATTCTGAAGACAGACTTCACGAGAGCTACGTAATTACTGAGAAAGACTTCTAGTTCATACAAAAATGACAAACTCTCAATATTATATATATATATATAATATATAGTATATATATTATATATATATATATATATATCTATATATATATATAAATATATATCTATATATATATATATATATATATATATATCTATTATATAAAGCTTATAAAGCTGATGATAAACAGATTAACTATCTATTAAGACAAGGAAAGTAATGTAAAAGCAACATAAACTTAATCAAATTTATCTGTCGTCAAAAGTATGCTGATTAAACTAGAGGTGGCAGCTTCTTTAAAATGTTCATAAGATCATTCGTAAAACCAATTATATTGTTTAAAGTTCTTGCCCTAAATGATGAAAATCATAGTAGTACTCCAAAAGACAAGTTTCATCTCTCTCTCTCTCTCTCTCTCTCCTCTCTCTCTCTCTCTCTCTCTCCGAGAGAGAGAGAGAGAGAGAGAGAGAGAGAGAGAGAACCATTCAAGTGAAAAATGTTATCAACAGATTACCATCACCAAAATAGTAGGAAACAATAGGCCTTTTTCACGTGGAAAATCCCTTTCACTACAAATATTCTTCGAGCAGAAAATTGTGTTCATGTGAGATAAAATAGGCTTATATTCAACGCCACGCAAAATAGGAAAACACATTCTTCCTTCCTTATTGTCTACCATCCCTAAACCCACAGCACAAAACAATGAAAAACTAAAACATAAAACGCCACTCGCAGCTCAACTTACCTTCCTCAGTAATCGCCTTCTTTTACATTTGGGGTAAACTGCATAAATGAACATTATTGCAAATGGAGTCCTGCGTGGTTAGTAAATCTCAGACTCGGAAATACGCTGAAATGGAAATTGTAGACGAAGGTTAGAGCTGGGCACTTTTAAGGAACCGGAATATAATGAGCTAGAATATAAAGCTTAGGCCAAAGGCCATGCGCCTTGACCTACGAGGTCATTCAGTGCACAAAAGAAAGAGAATGTATATTAAATGGACTGAAAGGCGTTGCAGCTAGGGGTCGAAGGGACTGCTGCAAATAACCCTAGGTGATGCTTGCAGTGCGCCATGTGAGGTGAACTGACAGCATTACCCCTTTACGGAGAAACTTTTAAGGGTGGAATAGGGAGCATAGGTCAAAAAGACCTTCAAGAAGTAAATGTCAGCTTAATCGAATATGGCAGGAACAAATAATCCATTTTAAAATTTTCTGCTCATTCAGACTACCACGTCAGGTCCTGGATACAGAAATGAACATGAGGTGTACTACGTGGGATCACGTAAGCAAATGCACTATAATTTCCTTTGATGCAATAAACCCAAATAACAGATTATCTGATTTGTTATGTACCAAGAGCATTTTTTTTGCCGAGTGTTTTCTGTGAGTTATGTGTTTTTTTTTTTTACGATATTTAGTAAATATGGTATTAAATCCGACATTTCATAATTCACTTACGCTCAACGATTTTTTGGCCGTTGACTGTATGAAGCAAAGTAAGGCGGATAAACATTCTCATGTTATTCGCTCTCTTTTGATCGAAAAGTTTCAGGTTCATCAGTTGGGTTCTGCAGTAAGATGTGCGCGTGGATAACTGTCGAATTTAACTATGTTATTATTATTATTATTATTATTATTATTATTATTATTATTATTATTATTATTATTAAAAGAGAAATTCAGAATCAATTGTAAGAAATGTGAACAAGGTGGTGAAGAGTTACCACGTCAAGAAGAGAGAGAGAAAGAGAAAGAGAGAGAGAGAGAGAGAGAGAGAGAGAGAGAGAGAGAGAGAGAGAGAGAGAGAGAGAAGAGATAGAGAGAGGAGAGAGAGAGAGAGAGAGGCAGAGAGAGAGTAGAGAGAGAGAGAGAGAGGTTATTTCCATGCAGGTCGTCTCCAAAAAATCTCTTCCTCCTCTCCCGAAAGAATATTATGATTCCGTCCGCACCACTAAATAAAAGAAAGAAAAAACTCACAGAGAAAAAGACACAGAAATCCTTGAAGGACGTCGCATTCCGGTACCCAAGGAAATAAAACAGTTCCTGGGAGAACAAGAGAAGTGTCGAGACGAAATAAGAAGCAACACTCGCCTTACTTGCACGAAGTGAAACAGAAGAAAATCAGGAAGCGAATAAAGGCGGCATTATTTTCCCTTTTACACTGAGAGGAATGGAAACCACTCTGAAAATTATTTAAGAGCGAGAATTTTGAGAAGTAAATGTGAAACATAAGTACATATCCTAATCAAAGAAATAAAACAGAGAGGCCTATCTTAATTCCGTCTGTGGTCCTGACAGAATATTTATATTTTTTGAAATATGGCTCAAAAAGAATATCTATATATTGGGTTTTAGAAATGGAAGTTTTCTGTATTTCTGTTGTTGCCGTCGGGGTTTGTATCCCATCTTTTTCTTACCTACTTCTTCTCTATTATAATGCAAGACTGTTGTTATTAAGAATAAAAACAGAAATTTCACCATCTAGCTTTGGTCCGATACAATTAAAACAAGTCAGCGAAAATAAATGACATTCCTTAAAGAATCGGCAAAAGACGTTGAGGATTCACTGAAACAAAATCGAAATTCCTTCATCAAATCAAGCGAAAATAAAGCCTCAGAAATTCTCTAAACGACCAGATATCCGGCAAGTATAAGAAACCCGAACAATTTACGTAATCAACAAAACGTAAAATTCAGAAAATCAAATCAATCAAACACAACAGTTAAGTCAGCTGAGGCCACAGAGAACAGGCAGCCGCTTCGCAGGAACCAGAGGAACCTCAAACGGATTCGGGCGAGTTCCTTTGGGTGAGCTCCTTCCAGAACTTTAGGTCACAAGTCTGAACGAAGGGTGATTGGCACTTCCGGAACTCTGGTGCCCGACTCGACCGTCAAACTCTCACGTCAAAGCGCCTGTTGCGGTTTCCATTCAAGTTGAGTCAAGTGATCCAGAGAACAACTCCTGGAAACCCTGGAAAGTCGCACTTTGGTCTGTGGTTAAAGAAAGCGAACGCCGAGCTGCCTCTCTTTATTTTTCATTCGTTTTGTTAACAAACAGGATCGTTTAAGGTAATCACTTTCCGACTGAGGAATCCATAAGGACCACTGATAACAGACGAAATATATATCGCAAATTAAAAGAATATTCAAGCTATTTCTCTTGTAAATATTCCCCTGTTCTGTAAGGCAGTACTTTAATAGCAGGAGAGTATATTATTCAGAAATTCCAGGCGACTTGACTTGCAAATTGATACTTCAACAAAACAAGATTAATACTAAAGGAAATGGAACCATTAGTAAGGAAATTACGTTCTAAAATATCTCAAATCTTGAAGTTAATTCAAGTACCGTGGGGATGAGATTCGTTTTAAGATAGTCTTGCAACCTGCCTGAAATTCGCGTTTCCATCGTCATAATCATAACGGGAAAAAATGACATAAATGATAGACATGCATTCCCAGTCGCAATGCTTTGTTAATCTTTACAATCTTAATACAATGCTGGAGATCTAATGAACAATAATTAGAGAATTGAGTCACGTATGACTAGAAATCCCTAAGGCGGGAAACTGATGATATTAATCATGATACACTTATGGGGGTGGGGGCGGCACTTAGGTCAAAAAGGAAGTTCTTGGAGAAGTTGGAATCAAAGTGTCTTCTGGGGCAGAAGACACACAGCGGTGATTAACTACTTCTATTGGGAGCAATGAAATTTCTTCTTGAAATTCTGTACTGAATTCATCTGTAAAAATTTCAAAGATCGTAAAATAGTCTGTATAGATGTAGAACAAGAAAATGATTAAATTTAACAGCAAACTGTGTTGAATTCACATTGCTGTTCATTTAAGCATAAAAGTAAAAATCAAATCGTCAATGCTTGCTTTCATATTAATCCTTTTAAAAGTACAACACTAAATCAATAATAACAATAATAACGTCAGCAAAGTATGAATAACTAGGTTCATTCAGAAAACCTAACAACAGAGCGCCGAACGCTTCCGGTAACTGGGTATCGAGGATTGAAATGTTAGGCCAGATAGGATCCTCAACAATTGCTTTAAAGGCAAATGGGATATAAGATTACCTCCCTTATACTTCTGGAATTACGAAGTAGGGATTGTCTTAAGAAAATGTGGACAAATAATTAGATGGAATTTATATATGGAAGGCATCCGTGAAGAACACGTAAATTATAGACCATTTGCTACTGACTGGTCAAAATCGTCTTTGTGAAATCCCCGGAAGATAAATAAGGCTTTAGAAGTAACCCCAAAGAGAGAGAGAGAGAGAGAGAGAGAGCTGCAAATAAGAACTGCTAACAAGGTTATGAGCACCACTGTCTGTGTTCGCTTCAGGTACAAACATGCACTTTCTTCCTTCCTTATTGTCTGCCTTCCCTAAACCCACAACACAAAACTATGAAAAACTAAAACATAAAACGCCACTCGCGGCTCAGCTTACCCTCCTCAGTAATCGCCTTCTTTTACAATTGGCGCAAACTGCATAAATGAATATTTTTGCAAATGGAGTCCCACGTGCTTAGTAAATGTCAGACTCGGAAATACGCCGAAATGGAAATTGTAGACGAAGGTTAGAAGCTGGTCACTTTTAAGGAACCGGAATATAATGAGCTGGAATATAAAGCTTAGGCCAAAGGCCATGTGCTTGGACCTACGAGGTCATTCAGGGCACAAAAGAAAGAATGTATATTAAATGGACTGAAAGGGGTTGCAGATAGGGGTCGAATGGACTACTGCAAAGAACCCTAAGTAATGCCTGCAGTCCACCGTGTGAGGTGAACTGACGGCACTAGCCCCTTACGAAGAAACTTTTAAGAGTGGAAGAGGGGGCACAGGGCAGAAAGACCTTGTAGAATTAAATGTCAGCTTTATGGCATATAGCAGGAACAAATAATAAATCCATTTTTAAATTTTCTGCTCATTCAGACTACCACGTCAGGTCCTCGATACAGAAATGAACATGAGGTGTACTACGTGGGATTACATGAGCAAATGTACTACTATTTCATTTGATGCAATAAACGCAAATGAAGGATTATCTGCTTTGTTATGAACCAAGAGCATTTTTTGCCGAGTGTTTTCTGTTATTACAATAACGGGCAGTTCTCGGGTACTTAATATTCAGTGAGTTACTTTTTTTACGATATTTAGTAAATATGGTATTAATTCCGACATTTCATAATTCACTTACGTGCTATGATTTTTTGGCCGATGACTGTCTGAAGCAAAGTAAGGCGGATAAACATTCTCATGTTCCTCGTTCCAGTTGGGTTCTGTATAAAGATGTGCGCGTGGATAACTGTCGAATTTAACTCTGTTTTTATTATTATTATTATTATTATTATTATTATTATTATTATTATTATTATTATTATTATATTATTATTATTTATTATTGAGCGAGAAATTCAGGACTCGATCGTAAGATATGTGAACAAGGCGGTGAAGATTTGTTTTACCACACGTCAATACAAGAGAGAGAGAGAGAGAGACGTAGAGAGATGAGAGAGAGAGGAGAGATAGGAGACGAGAGTAGAGATACGAGAGAAGTTATTTCCATGCAGGTCGTCTCCAAAAAAATCTCTTCCTTACCTCCTCTCCGAAAGAATATTATGATTCCGTCCGCACCACAAAAAAAAAAAAAAAAAAAAAAAAAAACTGAAGAAGGAAAAAGACAGAAGTCCTTCAAGGACTCTTACACAGCGTCGCATTCAGGTACCCGAGGAAATAAAACAGTTCCTGGGAGGACGAGAGAAACATCGAGGCTAAATAAGAAGCAACACTCGCCTTGCTTGCGCGAAGTGGAAACAAGAAAATCAGGATGCGAATAAAGGCGGCATTATTTTCCCTTTTACACTGAGAGGAATGGAAACCACTCTGAAAATTATTCAAGACAGAGAATTCCGAGAAGTAAATGTGAAACGTAAGTACATATCCTAATCAAAGAAATAAAACAAAGAGGCCTATCTTAATTACGTCTGTGGTCCTGACAGAATATTTATGTTTTTTGAAATATGGCTCAAAAAGAATATCTATATATTGGGTTTTAGGAATGGAAGTATTCAGTTTTTCTGTTGTTGCCTTCGGGGTTTGTATCCCATCTTTTTCTTACCAGCTTCTTCTCTATTATAATGCGAGACTGTTATTATTAAGAATAAAAACCGAAATTTCACCATCTAGCAATGGTCCGATACAATTAAAACAATTCGGCGAAAATAAAGGTCATTCCTTAAAAGATCGGCAAAAGACGGTGAGGATTCACTGAAACAACATCGAAATTCCTTCATCAAATCAAGTGAAAATGGAAGCCTCAGAAATTCCCGAAGCGACCAAACATCCGGCAAGTATAAGAGACCCCAAAAATGTTTGTGATCAACAAAATGTAAAATTCACAAACTCAAATCAATCAAACACAATAAGTAAGTCAGTTGAAGCCACAGAGAACAGGCAGCCGCTTAGCAGGAACCAGAGGAACCTCCAACGGATTAGGGCGAGTTCCTTTGGGTGAGCTCCTTCCAGAACTTGAGGTCACAGGTTTGAACGAGGGTGATTGGCACTTCCGGAACTCTGGTGCCCGACTCAACCGTCAAACTCAAACGTCAAAGCGCCCGGTGCGGTTTCCATTCAAATTGAGCCAAGTGATCCAGAGTACAACTCCTGGAATCCCTGCAAAGTAGCACTTCGACCTGTGGTTAGAGAAAGCGAACGTCGAGCTGCCCCTCTTTATTTTTCTTTCGTTTTTTTAACAAATAGGATCCTTTAAGGCAATCATTTTAAGCTCTTTCTCTTGTAAATATTACTCTTTTCTGTAACGCAGCACTTTAATGGCAGGAGAGTATATTATTCAGAAATTCCAGGCGACTTGACTTGCGAATTGATACTTCAACAAAACAAGGTTAATACCAAATGAAATGGAACCATTAGCAGGGAAATTATGTTCTAAAATGTCTCAAATCTTGAAGTTAATTCAAGGGCCTAGGAAATGAGATTCGTTTTAAGATAGTCTTGCGCATAAATTCATTCCAGCTGGTACTCGACTCACTTCAATGCATCAGGCAAATGGAATAGAAAAAACTTTGTTGTTCTGTGTATGCATTTAAAACTCGTTTAAGTATGCTAAGCAGGTGAATACATCGTTTAAGTACTAAGTAAGTGAAATGATATGAAGATATTTTTAACCTCATGCTGCGTGCTAACTTCCTAGGCATTTCCCGCCTGAAATTGACGTTTCCATCGTCATAATCATATCGGGATAAATGACATAAATTATAGACATGCATTCCCAGTCGCAAATGCTTTTGATTATCTATATTATTTTAATACAATGCTGGAGATCTAATGAACAATAATTAGTTACGTATGACTAGAAATCCATATAGGGGAAAACTGATAATATTAATCACCATACACATATGCTTGGTGGGAGGGGGCCGGCACTGGGGTAAAAGAAATGAAGTTCTTGGAGAAGTTGGATGCAAAGTGTCTTCTTGGGGCAGAAGACAAACAACCGTGGTGATTAAGACTTTTACTGGAAGTAATGGAACTTCTTACAATTCTGTACTGAATTTATCATAAAGTAGTCGATATATGTAGAATAAGAAAATGATAAAATTTTACAGCAGACTGTGTTGAATTCATATTTCTGTTCTTTTAAGCATAAAGGTAAAAAACAAATCGTCAGTCCTTGCTTGCATATTAATCTTTTTAAAAGTACAACAGGAAAGTAATAAAAAAACTGCAAAGTAGTGGAATAGAATAGGTTCAATTCAGAAAGACTGAAAGTCTTTTAGTCTCGTCTGATTTGGAAATAACCCAGAACCTAACAATAAAGCGGCGAACGCTTCTGGTAACTTGGTATCGAGGATTGCAATATTAAGGCAGATCGGAAGGATCCTCAACAATTGCTTTAAAGGCAAATGGGATTTAAGATTACCTTTCTAATACTTCTGGAATTACAAAGTCGGGATTGTCTTAAGAAAATGTAAGCAAATAATTAGGTGGAATTTATATATGGAAGGCATTCGTCAAGAACACGTCAATTATAGACCGTTTGCTACTGACTGGTCAAGTTAAGTTGAGTATATCTTAGTTTCACCAGACCACTGAACTGATGATCATTGTTTATTGTGGGATCCTAACGGCGTTATACCGAGAAATGAATTTCTATCACAGAAATAAATTCCTCTGATTCCCCATTGGCCGAGCGGAGAATCGAACTTCGGACCACCGGATTGGTAGCCGAGCGCGAACACCATTCGTCCAACGAGGAACTACTGACTGGTCAAAATCGTCTTTGTGAAATGCCTAGAAGATAAATAAGGCTTTAGAAGTAACCCCAAAGAGAGAGAGAGAGAGAGAGAGAGAGAGAGAGAGAGAGAGAGAGAGAGAGAGAGAGAGAGACCTATCGCTTTCAGATATTAACCCAACTACTTTGGCTTCCTTAAAAGTGCTAGTACTGAACATGGAAACTCCTTGGGACGCCGTCTTTAGTACTCCCCCCTCGGGGATCAAAGTATTATACAAAGACTATATACTGAAGGAAGATAGGAAGGCTGAGCTAATATCACTCAAATGACGTGTGCGAAAGAAAGATTGCCAGATACTCCCATGCAAAACGAATGACTCCATCTATTGAGCGAACGCTTAAACATTCAGAGCGGTAATGCTTACAGGAATATAGGATGGAATTTGATTGTAAATTTTGCTACAAATTTATGCATAATTTGCAATTACTACGTCAGTATATTTTATCCGTATATTTACGACATTCTTAAATTTTAGATAAATAAATAGCAAATTTACAAATAGGTACATATATAGATTAAGAATACATATCCTTATGTTTCTCAGTGTATTTTTCAGAAACTTAATAGCTATATCTCTTATGATTTAGTTAATTTTCTTGCAAATTTAATTATTGTATATTACAATAATTTTTAAATGTTCTATACAATATCATGTTCGAATAAAGTAAAACATACCGTATATTTGATTTGTTAAACTTAGCCACAAGTGCATATGTGTAGGCATACATTTAATTACAGTTTGTAGGCCACTGTAGAATGGAGATATTAGGTGTATATAAAACACAATTGCAATTTTTTTTTATTGAAAAGGAAATGCATGATGCACTCATGTATACTCTTTAGTAATATAAATTAATAAATGTATAAATATACAAACATAAGGAACAAAATAAAACTCACTAAATTGTATCACATAAAAAATAATCAAAAGGGGGTTGAAATAGAAAGAAGGTAGCATACAAGCCAACCAAAAATGCAAGATAAACTCATGCAAGTGAACTTTAATAAATTATACATAAGAAAAAAACTAAACCTAGTAAATAATATTGCACATATATTGTTTACCCCCAAAAAATAAAATACAAGCAAACCAAAATTGCATGATGAATTACATGCAAATAAACTCTAATATAATTATAAATATGAGAAAATACATAATACTAAAAAAAGTTTTCTTCAAGAATAAAATACATAGAGCAATTATAATAATAACTTATTATTATATATATATGATAGTATATATCTAGATATAGAATATATATATATATATATGTATATAGATATATATATATATATATATATATATATATATATATATATATATATATATATATATATATATATATATATATATATATATATATATATATAATAATTTAAAATTTATTTATTGATTTAATTGTATTTCAGAACTGACCATTTATTGGGGAAAAATATTTTGTTTTGATCTCTTAAAGAATTGATTCATGGTAACATCTTTACCATTGATTTTATGGTTGTAATGTTTTCTTCTTCCATGTAACCCTAATGTATGGTTACGTATAGGCTTTGTCTCTTCATTCCATGAGAATGCTAACCCAATAACACATCATTATTAGTAGTTGTAGTAGTAGCAGCAGTAGGAGGAGATGTAGTAGTTGTAGCAGTATTAGTAGCAAATGTAGGTCTAGCAGTCATAATAGTTGTAGTAGGACTAACACTTGTAGCAATAAAACTAATATTATCCATAATGCTTGTTACTGTGGCATTACTGTACACCTCACTGCCACTATCCTTTGGAATAACCATCAGTAAATTCTGGAAACGCATATGATATGAAATGAAACAAATGCCATATCATACTTTATCATTTGGCTGGTAAATCATAAGTATTTTATGCATAAATATATACAAAAACACTACTAAACAAAATTTTATACCAATATCTGATTGAACATTTCACTTAATTCAATATTTTCTAATCTTCTTTGGAATTTTCCCTGGTCAGTTGATAGATGAACCCTATAGCCATAATACAACTATTAGTCTAACACTTTTTCACTGAAGACAAAGTGAATATATAGTAGCATTATATAACAAAATCTTAAAGGTCAATCTTTACCTACTATATGAATTCTAGTTAATAAAAGCAAAACTGTAATATCTACCAAAAGCATAGACCATTTACCATGTTTCAAGGATGAAGCTCTTATCTCAGATGATCTATTCTCCAGAGCAGGAATGGTACCTACAAGATTAACTATATTTAGAATAATTGTGATGCCCATACCATTTCAGAAAATCTTAACATATACAAACTGCACATCAAATACATCCATATTCAAGGTGTACAAATTCTCGTGTGGATAGGTCAGCAACCAGTTTTGATGTATAATTTGCTTGGTGGTGTAAATCTATTGGTGTATCTGAAAATATGTATTTCAACAATAAGTGCATTATATAAAATATATGTAAATAAATATATACACAAAAATATAGCACACAAAAATCATTTACTAAAATTATGTACTGCAGTTATATAAATTATTAAAGACACACATATATGAATAGATATATCCAAAATTGCACATGGAAAAAAATATAAATAACGATGAAACAAAGAATGCCATGAACGGAAAATGAAAGGTGAGAATACTGGCAAGTGCTTTCTGTGTAGTACCTAATTCTGCTATCAGAAGAAAGTACGGCAAAAGGTGCTTGTGAGTATACCCACCTTTCATTTTCCTTTGTAGCATACCCACATGTAAAAAGGCAATCTAAGCTTTATATGGCTACAATTAAGTCAGCATTTTCAATAACTCACTTGTCTTTATAGGGTCAACATCTGATCTGGTGCAGCTAGTAGAAACCTGTAATGAGCAATAGATGCAGGCTTTTTATGTAGAAAAATATGTCTCACTGATAAAAAATCAGTTGATAATATTGTAATGACTAAACACATAAATAAAATAGATAATACATACCTTCTACATGTTGATCTGGGCATAAAATAGATACTACCTTCTACATGTTGATCTGGGCAGGCATTGTGGCAAAAGTTTGTCAGAAGCTGAATGAAGGTATTTTTTTGGTGGAGAAATACCTGCTGCACACATGATAGCTTGAATTTAGTTTTCGTGAGGTTTTTGCCTCAACTCCTGAATTTGGAGTGAGGTTAGTCCATATCAAGCATCTAGGTGATATAATACTATATGTTATGCCATCCTATTTCACCAGCATACTAAAAAACATTCTACTATTCTATAGTTTTGACTTATAGCATGATGCAGAGAAAATCCATCACTCTTGAACGTATCACTTTAAAAGTTAGGTTAGGTTAGGTTAGGCTGGGTTTAGGTTACATAATTAATGTAAGGTAACTTTTTGTGGGAATCACATTGAGATTATTTTTGAAAAAATCCTATGGCTATTTTCGGAGCTACAGCCAAACGTATTTCCTTGGCTGTGACTCGGCTACTCGTTTAGACTTGGGAAATATGCGCTCTTGCTATTTCTAGAACTTTCTGCAAGGTAGCTTCTTTTCTTGTAGCAATGTCTTCCTAAGCTCTTGTGAGTATTCTTTACTATAATTAGCTCTGTTAACCTCGGTCTAGATCTCCAAATTCACAAGTTGAAGCTAATTTCCTTAACCTAGTCACAAATAAATCTACTGTCTCACCTGATTCCTGTGAGGCTTCGATGAGCTAATAACATTCAAAGTACATATTTGCTTGGAGCAAATGGATTTGTGAGCGAGCCCTTCAATGTCTTCTGTAAACCTCCTGAACTTCTAAACCTGCAGTATGAAGTAACAATGGTTTCTGCGCTTTTTATCCATTTTCCCTAGTGCTTCTAAACAAATAATTTGGAGGCTGCTTCTCCACTTTTTCGATCTTTTACCCACTGATTTTGGATCATCACCGATACTAAATCTGTCTAACCTTTGGACATCTATCGGCATGTTTGCTGTGATACTAATCAGTTTTGGTTAGGCTAGGAATTTTGAAGTTTTTTCTAACCTTTCTAACCTAGTAGGCTATACTTTCATTGACATACCTTGAACACTTTTACTCTCTAAACCAACACTTTTTTTTTTTTTTATTCTCTTAACACTCCTGAAGTGACACAGCACTGTTTGGTTGCTGGTTTGAGTGTGATGAAGTCATAAAGTTACTCTGTAAACTTAAAAAAACCTTGAAACAAATAAAATGTACTGCAGATGCCCTGCCTTAATCTTATATCCAATATCAGTGGGGCTTACTGGTTAGTAGCACATATTTAATGTATTATACTGTTAGTAATCACCGTTCTTTATCTTTAGGGAACCTGTGAAACACCAAATGAGGAGGTTCTTTTCGTTTATTTTCGTAGCAAACAACCGTTGGCGCCATGATTTCGTTTGTGTCAACTGTCAAATTCTAAATATAAACAAACAGACGACATGCGATATACCGACAACGCCATCTGAACACTGAGCGGTCAAACTATTGTGTTCTCTTTGGAGTTGGCAACTAGTATATTAACATTCCTATTTTGAGCCTTCCTATCTTCCTTCAGTATATAGTCTTTGGTATTATACACACGCGTTTCTATGTTGTGGTTGACAAACTATATTAATAAACGATATCATCGTGCGGCCGTCTACTTTACTTATAGCATGAGTTTACCCTGGATTTTGATCATGTTGGATACATGCCGATTAATATATCGCTTTCATTAGTTACCAGATAAAAAAATGAATTCCTTTCCTATTATGCCACGTTCAACAACGAATACATATACAGAAACTGATATTAACCAAGTCAAAGATTCGTTTCCACAACGGATTCCATTTAACACAAAAATGCAGTTGTGATATCAGTACGCGATCTACAATTCGTAGATTTACTAATCAAGTATTTATTTGAATATTTCTGTGTTCCTAATTCAAGTATTATTTGAATTTAATCTTTGTGTTGGGGCCTGGAAATTGGTTAAATATTGCATAAAGATTCTACTTTCAATAACATTTGATCCTCCGTAAGAAGAACTGGAAATTGTTATATGGCATGAGAATTATTTGATTCTTGTAAAATTACAAGTATTTAAGAAGGAGAGAGAGAGAGAGAGAGAGAGAGAGAGAGAGAGAGAGAGAGAGAGAGAGAGAGAGAGAGAGAGAGAGACTTGATAATTAGAATTCGACTTCCTGATGGG